>NW_024726323.1:0-24001 GCF_018991925.1 Homarus americanus
CATTAGCCCAATAAAGCACGCGGACTTCTCCATACAATGAACACCTCACCCCGCCAGGATTCGAACCCACGGCCCACGAGCCCATGAATGTGACCGGGGAAAGCTACTTCGGGACCACCAGGATACTCAAAGCAGTCCAAGAATCTGTTATATTTCACACAAAGCCTGTTCAACGAGGTTATGGCGCCGTGAACCTCTAATGGGGAATACCCGTATCACGTAGGTGGTCAGAGTAACGTTTTACCAAATCCGGCTTCGAAACACGTGGATCCATATGTATTTCATTAGCCGAATAAAGCACGCAGACTTCCACATACAATGAACACCTCACCCCGCCAGTATTCGAACCCACGGCCCACGAGCCCATGACTGTAACCGGAGAACGCTACTTCGTGACCACCAGGATACTCAAAGCAGTCCTAGACTCTGTCATATTTCACACAAAGCCTGTTCAACGAGCTTATGGCGCCGTGAACCTGTAATGGGGATTACCCGTATCACGTAGGCTGTCAGAGTAACGTTTTACCAAATCCGGCTTCGAAACAAGAGGATCCATATATATTTCATTAGCCCAATATAGCACGCGGACTTCTACATACAATCAACACCCTAACCCATGAGGATTAATGACGGCCTGAGCCCATGACTGTGACCGGAGAACGCTACCTCTGGACTACCAGGATACTAAAAGCAGTCCTAGACTCTGTTATATTTCACACAAAGCCTGTTCAACGAGCTTATGGCGCCGTGAACCACTAATGTGGATTACCCGTATCACGTAGGTGGTCAGAGGAACGTTTTACCAAATCCGGCTTTGAAACACGAGGATCCATATATATTTCATTAGCCCAATAAAGCACGCGGACTTCTCCATACAATGAACACCTCACCCCGCCAGGATTCGAACCCACGGCCCACGAGCCCATGAATGTGACCGGGGAACGCTACTTCGGGACCACCAGGATACTCAAAGCAGTCCTAGACTCTGTTATATTTCACACAAAGCCTGTTCAACGGGCTTATGGCGCCGTGATCCTCTAATGGGGACTACCCGTACCACGTAGGTGGTCAGAGTAACGTTTTACCAAATCCAGCTTCGAACACGAGGATCCATATGTATTTCATTAGCCGAATAAAGCACGCAGACTTCGATATACAATCAACACCTCAACCCGCTAGGATTCGAACCGATGGCCCACGAGCCCATGACTGTGACCGAGGAACGCTACCTCTGGACCACCAGGATACTAAAAGCAGTCCTAGACTCTGTTTTATTTCACACAAAGCCTGTTCAACGAGCTTATGGCGCAGTGAACCTCTAATGGGGACTTCCCGTATCACGTCTGTGGTCAGAGTAACGTTTTACCAAATCCGGCTTCGAAACACGATGATCCATATGTATTTCATTAGCCCAATAAAGCACACGGACTTCTACATACAATGAACACGCCACCCCACCAGGATTCGAACCCACGGCCCACGAGCCCACGACTGTGACCGGGGAACGCTACTTCTGGACCACCAGGATACTAAAAGCCGTCCTAGACTCTGTTATATTTCACAAAAAGCCTATTCAACGACCTTATGGCGCCGTGAACCTCTAATGGGGACTAGCCGTATCACGTCTGTGGTCAGAGTAGCGTTTTACCAAATCCGGCTTCGAAACAGGAGGATCCATATGTATTTCATTAGCCCAATACAGCATGCTAACTTCTACATACAATGAACACGCCACCCCGCCAGGATTCGAACCCACGGCCCACGAGCCCACGACTGTGACCGGGTAACGCGACTTCTGGACCACCAGGATACTAAAAGCAGTCCTAGACTCTGTTATATTTCACACAAAGCTTGTTCAACGACCTTATGGCGTTGTGAACCTCTAATGGGGACTAGCCGTATCACGTAGGTGGTCAGAGTAACGTTTTACCAAATCCGGCTTCGAAACACGAGGATCCATATATATTTCATTAGCCGAATAAAGCACGCGGACTTCGACGTACAATCAACACCTCACGCCGCCAGGATTCGAACCGATGGCCCACGAGCCCATGACTGTGACCGGGGAACGGTACCTCTGGACCACCAGGATACTAAAAGCAGTCCTAGACAATGTTATATTTCACACAAAGCCTGTTCAACGAGCTTATGGCGCAGTGAACCTCTAATGGGGACTACCCGTATCACGTCTGTGTTCAGAATAACGTTTTACCAAATCCGGTTTCGAAACACGAGGATCCATATGTATTTCATTAGCCCAATAAAGCACGCGCACTTCTACATACAATGAACACGCCACCCCGCCAGGATTCGAACCCACGGCCCACGAGCCAACGACTGTGACCGGGGAACGCTACTTCTGGACCACCAGGATACTAAAAGCTGTCCTAGACTCTGTTATATTTCACACAAAGCCTGTTCAACGACCTTATGGCGCCGTGAACCTCTAATGCGGACTAGCCGTATCACGTCTGTGGTCAGAGTAGCGTTTTACCAAATCCGGCTTCGAAACAGGAGGATCCATATGTATTTCATTAGCCCAATAAAGCAAGCGGACATCTATATACAATGAACACCTCACCCCGCCAGGATTCGAACCCACGGCCCACGAGCCCATGACTGTGACTGGAGAACGCTACCTCTAGACCACCAGGATACTAAAAGCAGTCCTAGACTCTGTTTTATTTCACACAAAGCCTGTTCAACGAGCTTATGGCGCCGTGAACCTCTAATGGGGACTACCCGTATCACGTAGGTGGTCAGAGTTTCGTTTTACCAAATCCGGCTTCAAAACACGAGGATCCATATGTATTTCATTAGCACAATAAAGCACGCGGACTTCTACATACAATGAACACCTCACCCCGCCAGGATTCGAACCCACGGCCCACGAGACCATGACTGTGACCGGCAAACACTACCTCTGGACTACGAGGATACTAAAAGCAGTCCTAGACTCTGTTATATTTGACACAAAGCCTGTTCAACGAGCTTATGGCGCCGTGAACCTCTAATGGGGATTACCTGTATCACGTAGGTGGTCAGAGTAACGTTTTACCAAATCCGGCTTCGAAACAAGAGGATCCATATATATTTCATTAGCCCAATAAAGCACGCGGACTTCTACGTACAATGAACGCGCCACCCCACCAGGATTCGAACCCACGGCCCAGGAACCCACGACTGTGACCGGCGAACGCTACCTCTGGACCACCAGGATACTAAAAGCAGTCGTAACTCTGTTATATTTCACACAAAGCCTGTTCAACGAGCTTATGGCGCCGTGAACCTCTAATGGGGACTACCCGTATCACGTAGGTGGTCAGAGTTTCGTTTTACCAAATCCGGCTTCGAAACAGGAGGATCCATATGTATTCCATTAGCCCAATAAAGCAAGCGGACATCTACATACAATGAACACCTCACCCCGCCAGGATTCGAACCCACGGCCCACGAGCCCATGACTGTGACTGGAGAACGCTACCTCTGGAACACCAGGATACTAAAAGCAGTCCTAGACTCTGTTATATTTCACACAAAGCCTGTTCAACGAGCTTATGGCGCCATGAACCTCTAATGGGGATTACCCAGATTAATGAGGTGGTCAGAGTATCGTTTTACCAAATCCGGCTTCGAAACAAGAGGATCCATATATATCTCATTAGCCCAATAAATCACGCGGACTTCTACATACAATGACCGCGCCACCCCACCAGGATTCGAACCCACAGCCCAGGAACCCACGACTGTGACCGGCGAACGCTACCTCTGGACCACCAGGATACTAAAAGCAGTCGTAACTCTGTTATATTTCACACAAAGCCTGTTGAACGAGCTTATGACGCCGTGAACCTCTAATGGGGACTACCCGTATCACCTAGGTGGTCAGAGGAACGTTTTACCAAATCCGGCTTTAAAACACGAGGATCCATATATATTTCATTAGCCGAATAAAGCATGCGGACTTCGACATACAATCAACATCTCACCCCGCCAGGATTCGAACCGATGGCCCACGAGCCCATGACTGTGACCGGGAAACGCTACTTCTGGACCACCAGCATACTAAAAGCAGTCCTAGACTCTGTTATATTTCACACAAACCCTGTTCAACGACCTTATGGCGCCGTGAACCTCTAATGGGGACTGGCCGTATAACGTCTGTGGTCAGAGTAGCGTTTGACCAAATTCGGCTTCGAAACAGGAGGATCCATATGTATTTCATTAGCCCAATAACGCAAGCGGACATCTACATACAATGAACACCTCACCCCGCCAGGATTCGAACCCACGGCCCACGAGCCCATGACTGTGACTGGAGAACGCTACCTCTGGACCACCAGGATACTAAAAGCAGTCCTAGACTGTTATATTTCACACAAAGCCTGTTCAACGAGCTTATGGCGCCGTGAACCTCTAATGGGGACTACCCGTATCTCGTCGGTGGTCAGAGTAACGTTTTACCAAATCCGGCTTCGAAACACGAGGATCCATATGTATTTCATTAGCCCAATAAAGCACCCGGACTTCTACATACAATGAACACCTCACCCCGCCAGGATTCGAACCCACGGCCCACGAGACCATGACTGTGACCGGCAAACGGTACCTCTGGACTACCAGGATACTAAAAGCAGTCCTAGACTCTGTTATATTTCACACAAAGCCTGTTTAACGAGCTTATGGCACCGTGAACCTCTACTGGGGATTACCTGTATCACGTAGGTGGTCAGAGTAACGTTTTACCAAATCCGGCTTCGAAACAAGAGGATCCATATATATTTCATTAGCCCAATAAAGCACGCGGACTTCTACATACAATGAACGCGGCCCCCCGCCAAGATTCGAACCCACGGCCCAGGAACCCACGACTGTGACCGGCGAACGCTACCTCTGGACCACCAGGATACTAAAAGCAGTCGTAACTCTGTTATATTTCACACAAAGCCTGTTCAACGAGCTTATGGCGCCGTGAACCTCTAATGGGGACTACCCATATCACCTAGGTGGTCAGAGGAACGTTTTACCAAATCCGGCTTTGAAACACGAGGATCCATATATATTTCATTAGCCGAATAAAGCACGCGGACTTCAACATACAATCAACACCTCACCCCGCCAGGATTCGAACCGATGGCCCACGAGCCCAAGACTGTGACCGGGGAACGCTACTTCTGGACCACCAGGATACTAAAAGCAGTCCTAGACTCTGTTATATTTCACACAAAGCCTGTTCAACGACCTTATGGCGCCGTGAACCTCTAATGGGGACTAGCCGTATCACGTCTGTGGTCAGAGTAGCGTTTTACCAAATCCGGCTTCGAAACAGGAGGATCCATATGTATTTCATTAGCCCAATACAGCATGCTAACTTCTACATACAATGAACACGCCACCCCGCCAGGATTCGAACCCACGGCCCACGAGCCCACGACTGTGACCGGGGAACGCTACTTCTGGACAACCAGGATACTAAAAGCACTCCTAGACTCTGTTATAATTCACACAAAGCCTGTTCAACGACCTTATGGCGCCGTGAACCTCTAATGGGGATTAGCCGTATCACGTCTGTGGTCAGAGTAGCGTTTTACCAAATCCGGCTTCGAAACAGGAGGATCCATATGTATTTATTAGCCCAATAAAGCACGCCGTGACTTCGACATACAATGAACACGCCCACCCCGCCAGGATTCGAACTCACGCTCATTTCCAGCCAACGCATCAGACAGGGGAACGCTTACTTTCTGACCACCAGGATACTAAAAGCAGTCTTAGACTCTGTTATATTTCACACAAAGCCTGTTCAATCCACTCCATGGCGCCGTGAACCTCTAATGGGACTAGCCGTATCAATGTGAGGTGGTCAGAGTAACGTTTTTACCAAATCCGGCTTCGAAAACACGAGGATCCATATATATTTCATTAGCCGAATAAAGCACGCGGACTTCGACATACAATCAACACCTCACCCCGCCAGGATTCGAACCGATTGCCCACGAGCCCATGACTGTGACCGGGGAACGCTACCTCTGGACCACCAGGATACTAAAAGCAGTCCTAGACAATGTTATATTTCACACAAAGCCTGTTCAACGAGCTTATGGTGCAGTGAACCTCTAATGGGGATTACCCGTATCACATACGTGGTCAGAGTAACGTTTTACCAAATCCGGCTTCGAAACACGAGGATCCATATGTATTTCATTAGCCCAATAAAGCATGCTGACTTCTACATACAATAAACACGCCACCCCGCCAGGATTCGAACCCACGGCCCACGAGCCCACGACTGTGACCGGGGAACGCTACTTCTGGACCACCAGGATACTAAAAGCAGTCCTAGACTCTGTCATATTTCACACAAAGCCTGTTCAACGGGCTTATGGCGCCGCGGAACTTATCGCGACTAGCCAGACCACGCCCAGGTCAGAGTAGCGTTTACCAACCGCTTCGGAAACAGGAGGATCCATATGTATTTCATTTAGCCCAATAAAGCAAGCGGACATCTATATACAATGAAATACCCCTCACCCCGCCAGGATTCGGAACCCACGGCCCACGAGCCCATGATCAGGACTGGAGAACGCCAATACCTCTGGACCACCAGGATACTAAAAGCAGTCCTAGACAATGTTATATTTCACACAAAGCCTGTTTAACGAGCTTATGGCGCCGTGAACCTCTAATGGGGACTACCCGTATCACGTAGGTGGTCAGATTAACGTTTTACCAAATCCGCCTTCGAAACATGAAGATCCATATGTATTTCATTAGCCCAATAAAGCACGCGGACTTCTACATACAATGAACACCTCACGCCGCTAGGATTCGAACCCACGGCCCACGAGCCCACGACTGTGACCGGGGAACGCTACCTCTGGACCACCAGGATACTAAAAGCAGTCCTAGACTCTGTTATATTTCACACAAAGCCTGTTCAACGACCTTATTGCGCCATGAACCTCTAATGGGGACCACCCGTATCACGTAGGTGGTCAGAGTAACGTTTTACAAAATCCGGCTTCGAAACACGAGGATACATATATATTTCATTAGCCGAATAAAGCACGTGGGCTTCGACATACAATCAACACCTCACACCGTTTGGATTCGAACCGATGGCCCACGAGCCCATGACTGTGACCGGGGAATGCTACCTCTGGACCACCAGGATACTAAAAGCAGTCCTAGACAATGTTATATTTCACACAAAGCCTGTTCAACGAGCTTATGGCGCCGTGAACCTCTAATGGGGACTACCCATATCACGTCTGTGGTCAGAGTAACGTTTTACCAAATCCGGCTTCGAAACAGGAGGATCCATATGTATTTCATTAGCCCAATAAAGCAAGCGGACATCTACATACAATGAACACCTCACCCCGCCAGGATTCGAACCCACGGCCCACGAGCCCATGACTGTGACTGGAGAACGCTACCTCTGGACCACCAGGATACTAAAAGCAGTCTTAGACTCCTGTTATATTTCACACAAAGCCTGTTCAACGAGCTTATGGCGCCGTGAACCTCTAATGGGGACTACCCATATCACGTAGGTGGTCAGAGTAACGTTTTACCAAATCCGGCTTCGAAACACGAGGATCCATATGTATTTCATTAGCCCAATAAAGCACGCGGACTTCTACATACAATGAACACCTGACGCCGCTAGGATTCGAACCCACGGCCCACGAGCCCATGACTGTGACCGGAGAACGCAACCTCTGGACTACCAGGATACTAAAAGCAGTCCTAGACTAAGTTATATTTCACACAAAGCCTGTTCAATGAGCTTATGGCGCCGTGAACCACTAATGGGGATTACCCGTATCACGTAGGTGGTCAGAGTAACGTTTTACCAAATCCGGCTTCGAAACAAGAGGATCCATATATATTTCATTAGCCCAATAAAGCCGCAGCGGTCTTCTACATACAATGAACACGCCACCCCGCAGGATTCGAATCCACGGCCCACGAGCCCATGACTGTGACCGGAGAACGCTACTTCAGGACCACCAGGATACTAAAAAGCAGTCTAGACTCTGTTATATTTCACACAAAAGCTTGTTCAAGCGAGCTTATGGCGCCCGTGAACCTCTAATGGGGACTACCCATTATCACGTAGGTGGTCAGAGGAACGTTTTACCAAATCCGGCTTTGAAACACGAGGATCCATATATATTTCATTAGCCCAATAAAGCATGCGGACTTCTACATACAATGAACACCTCAACCCGCCAGGATTCGAACCCCCGGCGCACGAGCCCATGAATGTGACCGGGGAACGCTACTTCTGGACCACCAGGATACTCAAAGCAGTCCTAGACTCTGTTATATTTCACACAAAGCCTGTTCAACGAGCTTATGGCGCCGTGAACCTCTAATGGGGATTACCCGTATCACGTACGTGGTCAGAGTAACGTTTTACCAAATCCGGCTTCGAAACACGAGGATCCATATATATTTCATTAGCCCAATAAAGCACGTGGACTTCTACGTACAATCAACACCTCACCCCGCCAGGATTCGAACCGACGGCCCACGAGCCCATGACCGTGACCGGGGAACGCTACCTCTGGACCACATGGATACTAAAAGCAGTCGTAGACTCTGTCATATTTCACACAAAGGCTGAAAGGCTGTTCAACGAGCTTATGGCGCCGTGAACCTCTAATGGCGACTACCCGTATTACGTAGGTGGTCAGAGTAACGTTTAACCAAATCCGGCTTCGAAAGACGAGGATCCATATATATTTCATTAGCCCAATAAAGCAGGCGTCCTTCTACATACAATCAACACCTCACCCCGCCAGGCTTCGAACCCACGGCCCACGAGCACATGACTGTGATCGCGGAACGCTACCTCTGGACCACCAGGATACTAAAAGCCGTCCTAGACTCTGTTATATTTCACACAAAGCCTGTTCAACGAGCTTATGGCGCGTTGAACCTCTAATGGGGACTACCCGTATCACGTCGGTGGTCAGAGTAACGTTTTTTCAAATCCGGCTTCGAAACTCAAGGATCCATATATATTTCATTAGCCCAATAAATCACGCGGTCTTCTACATACAATCAACACGTCACCCCGCCAGGATTCTAACCCACAGCCCACGAGCCCATGACTGTGACCGGGGAACGCTACCTCTGGACCACAAGGATACTAAAAGCAGTCGTAACTCTTTTATATTTCACACAAAGCCTGTTCAACGAGCTTATGGCGCCGTGAACCTCTAATGGGGACTACCCGTATCACGTAGGTGGTCAGAGGAACGTTTTACCAAATCCGGCTTTGAAACACGAGGATCCATATATATTTCATTAGCCCAATAAAGCATGCGGACTTCTACATACAATGAACACCTCACCCCGCCAGGATTCGAACCCACGGCCCACGAGCCCATGACTGTGACTGGGGAACGCTACCTCTGGACCACCAAGATACTAAAAGCAGTCCTAGACTCTGTTATATTTCACACAAAGCCTGTTCAACGAGCTTATGGCGCCGAGAACCTCTAATGGGGACTATCCGTATCACGTAGGTGGTCCGAGTAACGTTTTACCAAATCCGGCTTCGAAACACGAGGATCCATACATATTTCATTAGCCCAATAAAGCATGTGGACTTCTACATACAATGAACACCTCACCCCGCCAGAATTCGAACCCACGGCCCACGAGCCCATGACTGTGACCGGGGAACGCTACCTCTGGACCACCAGGATACTAAAAGTAGTCCTAGACTCTGTTATATTTCACACAAAGCCTGTTCAACGAGCTTATGGCGCCGTGAACCTCTGATGGGGACTACCCATATCACGTAGGTGGTCAGAGTATCGTTTTACCTAATCCCGCTTCGAAACAATAGGATCCATATATATTTCATTAGCCCAATAAAGCATGCGGACTTCTACATACAATGAACACCTCACCCCGCCAGGATTCGAACCCACGGCCCACGAGCCCATGACTGTGACTGGGGAACGCTACCTCTGGACCACCAAGATACTAAAAGCAGTCCTAGACTCTGTTATATTTCACACAAAGCCTGTTCAACGAGCTTATGGCGCCGAGAACCTCTAATGGGGACTATCCGTATCACGTAGGTGGTCCGAGTAACGTTTTACCAAATCCGGCTTCGAAACACGAGGATCCATACATATTTCATTAGCCCAATAAAGCATGTGGACTTCTACGTACAATCAACACCTCACCCCGCCAGAATTCGAACCCACGGCCCACGAGCCCATGACTGTGACCGGGGAACGCTACCTCTGGACCACCAGGATACTAAAAGCAGTCGTAGACTCTGTTATATTTCACACAAAGGCTGAAAGGCTGTTCAACGAGCTTATGACGCCGTTAACCTCTAATGGCAACTACCCGTATCACGTAGGTGGTCAGAGTAACGTTTAACCAAATCCGGCTTCGAAAGACGAGGATCCATATATATTTCATTAGCCCAATAAAACACGCGTCCTTCTACATACAATCAATACCTCATCCCGCCAGGCTTCGAACCCACGGCCCACGAGCCCATGACTGTGACCGGGGAACGCTACCTCTGGACCACCAGGATACTAAAAGCCGTCCTAGACTCTGTTATATTTCACACAAAGCCTGTTCAACGTTTTACCAAATCCTGCTTCGAAATTCAAGGATCCATACATATTTCATTAGCCCAATAAATGACGCGGACTCCTCCATACAATCAACACGTCACCCTGCCAGGATACTAACCCACGGCCCACGAGCCCATGACTGTGACCGGGGATCGTTACTTCTGGACCACCAGGATACTAAAAGCAGTCCTAGACTCTGTTATATTTGACACAAAGGCTGAAAGGCTGTTCAACGCGCTTATGGCGCCGTGAACCACTAATGGGGATTATCTGTATCACGTAGGTGGTCAGAGTAACGTTTTACCAAATCCGGCTTCGAAACAAGAGGATCCATATATATTTCATTAGCCCAATAAAGCACGCGGACTCCTCCATACAATGAACACCTCACCCCGCCAGGATTCGAAACCACAGCCCACGATCCCATGAATGTGACCGGGGAACGCTACTTCTGGACCACCAGGATACTCAAAGCAGTCCTAGACTCTGTTATATTTCACACAAAGCCTGTACAACGAGCTTATGGCGCCGTGAACCTCTAATGGGGACTACCCGTATCACGTAGGTGGTTGGACAGAGTAACGTTTTGCCAAATCCGGCTTCGAAACACGAGGATCCATATGTATTTCATTAGCCGAATAAAGCACGAGGACTTCGACATACAATCAACACCTCACCCCGCCAAGATTCGAACCGATGGCCCACGAGCCCATGACTGTGACCGGGGAACGGTACCTCTGGACCACCAGGATACTAAAAGCAGTCCTAGACTCTGTTATATTTCACACAAAGCCTGTTCAACGAGCTTATGGCGCAGTGAACCTCTAATGGGGACTACCTGTATCACGTCTGTGGTCAGAGTAACGTTTTACCAAATCCGGCTTCGAAACACGAGGATCCATTCGTATTTCATTTGCCCAATATAGCACGCGGACTTCTACATACAATGAACACCTCACCCCACCAGGATTCGAACCAACGGCCCACGAGCCCATGACTGTGAACGGAGAACGCTACCTCTGGACTACCAGGATACTAAAAGCAGTCCTAGACTCTGTTATATTTCACACAAGGCCTGTTCAACGAGTTTATGGCGCCGTGAACCTCTAATGGGGACTACCCGTATCACGTAGGTGGTCAGAGTAACGTTTTACCAAATCCGGCTTCGAAACACGAGCATCCATATATATTTCATTAGCCCAATAAAGCACGCGGACTTCTCCATACAATGAACACCTTACCTCGCCAGGATTCGAACCCACGGCCCACGAGCCCATGAATGTGACCGGGGAACGCTACTTCTGGACTACCAGGATACTCAAAGCAGTCCTAGACTCTGTTATATTTCACACAAAGCCTGTTCAACGAGCTTATGGCGCCGTGAACCTCTAATGGGGACTATCCGTATCACGTAGGTGGTCCGAGTAACGTTTTACCAAATCCGGCTTCGAAACACGAGGATCCATACATATTTCATTAGCCCAATATAGCATGTGGACTTCTACGTACAATCAACACCTCACCCCGCCAGGATTCGAACCCACGGCCCACGAGCCCGCGACTGTGACCGGGGAACGCTACCTCTGGACCACCAGGATACTAAAAGCAGTCCTAGACAATGTTATATTTCACACAAAGCCTGTTCAACGAGCTTATGGTGCAGTGAACCTCTAATGGGGACTACCCGTATCACGTCTGTGGTCAGAGTAACGTTTTACCAAATCCGGCTTCGAAACACGAGGATCCATATGTATTTCATTAGCCCAATAAAGCAAGCGGACATCTACATACAATGAACACCTCACCCCGCCAGGATTCGAACCCACGGCTCACGAGCCCATGACTGTGACCGGGGAACGCTACCTCTGGACTACCAGGATAATAAAAGCAGTCCTAGGCTCTGTTATATTTCACACAAAGCCTGTTCAACGAGCTTATGGCGCCGTGAAACACTAATGGGGATTATCCCTATCACGTAGGAGGTCAGAGTAACGTTTTACCAAAGCCGGCTTCGAAACAAGAGCATCCATATATATTTCATTAGCCCAATAAAGCACGCGGACTTCTACATACAATGAACGCACCACCCCGCCAAGATTCGAACCCACGGCCAAGGAACCCACAACTGTGACCGGTGAACGCTACCTCTGGACCACCAGGATACTAAAAGCAGTCGTAAACTCTGTTATATTTCACACAAAGCCTGTTCAACAAGCTTATTGCGCCGTGAACCTCTAATGGGGACTACCCGTATCATGTAGGTGGTCAGAGGAACGTTTTACCAAATCCGGCTTTGAAACACGAGGATCCATATATATTTCATTAGCCCACAGCACGCTGATCTCTACATAGGCACACACCTCACCTCGCCAGTCTGAACCTCCACGATGAAAATCGAACGCTACTCTGGACCGTGGATACTTTAAAGCGAAGTCAGAACTCTGTTATATTTCACACAAAGCCTGTTCAACGAGCTTATGGCGCCGTGAACCTCTAATGGGGACTACCCATATCACGTAGGTGGTCAGAGTAACGTTTTACCTAATCCCGCTTCGAAACAATAGGATCCATATATATTTCATTATCCCAATAAAGCATGCGGACTTCTACATACAATGAACACCTCACCCCGCCAGGATTCGAACCCACGGCCCACGAGCCCATGACTGTGACTGGGGAACGCTACCTCTGGACCACCATGATACTAAAAGCAGTCCTAGACTCTGTTATATTTCACACAAAGCCTGTTCAAGGAGCTTATGGCGCCGTGAACCTCTAATGGGGACTACCCGTATCACGTCTGTGGTCAGAGTAACGTTTTACCAAATCCGGCTTCGAAACACGAGGATCCATATGTATTTCATTAGCCCAATAAAGCAAGCGGACATCTCACATACAATGAACACCTCACCCCGCCAGGATTCGAACCCACGGCTCACTAGCCCATGACTGTGACCGGAGAACGCTACCTCAGGACCACCAGGATACTAAAAGCAGTCCTAGACTCTGTTAAATTTCACACAAAGCCTGTTCAACGAGCTTATGGCGCCGTGAACCTCTAATGGGGACTACCCGTATCACGTAGGTGGTCAGAGTAACGTTTTACCAAATCCGGCTTCGAAACACGAGGATCGATATGTATTTCATTAGCCCAATAAAGCACGCAGACTTCTACATACAATGAACACCTCACCCCGCCAGAATTCGAACCCACGGCCCACGAGCCCATGAATGTGACTCGAGAACGCTACCTCTGGACTACCAGGATAATAAAAGCAGTCCTAGACTCTGTTATATTTCACACAAAGCATTGTTCAACGAGCTTATGGCGCCGTGAACCACGAATGGGGATTATCCGTATCACGTAGGAGGTCAGAGTAACGTTTTACCAAAGCCGGCTTCGAAACAAGAGGATCCATATATATTTCATTAGCCCAATAAAGCACGCGGACTTCTACATACAATGAACGCACCACCCCGCCAAGATTCGAACCCACGACTGTGACCGGCGAACGCTACCTCTGGACCATCAGGATACTAAAAGCAGTCGTAAACTCTGTTATATTTCACACAAAGCCTGTTCAACGAGCTTATGGCGCCGTGAACCTCTAATGGGGACTACCAGTATCACGTAGGTGGTCAGAGTAACGTTTTACCAAATCCGGCTTCAAAAACACAAGGATCCATATGTATTTCATTAGCCCAATAAAGCACGCGGACTTCTACATAAAATGAACACCTCACCCCGCCAGGATTCGAACCCACGGCCCACGAGCCCATGACTGTGACCGGAGAACGCTACCTCTGGACTACCAGGATACTAAAAGCAGTCCTAGACTCTGTTATATTTCACACAAAGCCTGTTCAACGCGTTTATGGCGCCGTGAACCACTAATGGGATTACCAGCATCACGTAGGTGGTCAGAGTAACGTTTTACCAAATCCAGCTTCGAAACACGAGGATCCATATATATTTCATTAGCCGAAAAAAGCACGCGGACTTCGACATACAATCAACACCTCACCCCGCCAGGATTCGAACCGATGGCCCACGAGCCCATGACTGTGACCGGGGAACGCTACCTCTAGACAACCATGATACTAAAAGCAGTCGTAGACAATGTTATATTTCACACAAAGCCTTTTCAACGAGCTTATGGCGCCGTGAACGTCTAATGGGGACTACCCGTATCACGTAGGTGGTCAGAGTAACGTTTTACCAAATCCCTCTTCGAAACACGAGGATCCATATGTATTTCATTAGCCCAATAAAGCACGTGGACTTCTACATACAATGAACACCTCACCCCGCCAGGATTCGAACCCAGGGCCCACGAGCCCATGACTGTGACAGGAGAACGCTACCTCTGGACTACCAGGATACTAAAAGCAGTCCTATACTCTGTTATATTTCACACAAAGCCTGTTCAACGAGCTTATGGCGCCGTGAACCACTAATGGGGATTACCCGTATCACGTAGGTGGTCAGAGTAACGTTTTACCAAATCCGGCTTCGAAACAAGAGGATCCATATATATTTCATTAGCCCAATAAAGCACGCGGACTTCTACATACAATGAACGCGCCACCCCGCCAAGATTCGAACCCACGGCCCAGGAACCCACGACTGTGACCGGCGAACGCTACCTCTGGACCACCAGGATACTAAAAGCAGTCGTAACTCTGTTATATTTCACACAAAGCCTGTTCAACGAGCTTATGGCGCCATGAACCTCTAATGGGGACTAGCCGTATCACGTAGGTGGTCAGAGTAACGTTTTACCAAATCCGGCTTCGAAACACGAGGATCCATATGTATTTCATTAGCCCAATAAAGCACGCGGACTTCTACATACAATGAACACGCCACCCCGCCAGGATTCGAACCCACGGCCCACGAGCCCATGACTTTGACCGGGGAACGCTACTTCTGGACCACCAGGATACTAAAAGCAGTCCTAGACAATGTTATATTTCACACAAAGCCTGTTCAAGGAGCTTATGGCGCAGTGAACCTCTAATGGGGACTACCCGTATCACGTCTGTGGTCAGAATAACGTTTTACCAAATCCGGCTTCGAAACACGAGGATCCATATGTATTTCGTTTGCCCAATAAAGCAAGCAGACATCTACATACAATGAACACCTCGCCCCGCCAGGATTCGAACCCACGGCCCACGAGCCTATGACTGTAACTGGAGAACGCTACCTCTGGACCACCAGGATACTAAAAGCAGTCCTAGACTCTGTTATATTTCACACAAAGCCTGTTCAACGAGCTTATGGCGCCGTGAACCTCTAATGGGGACTACCCATATCACGTAGGTGGTCAGAGTAACGTTTTACCTAATCCCGCTTCGAAACAATAGGATCCATATATATTTCATTATCCCAATAAAGCATGCGGACTTCTACATACAATGAACACCTCACCCCGCCAGGATTCGAACCCACGGCCCACGAGCCCATGACTGTGACTGGGGAACGCTACCTCTGGACCACCATGATACTAAAAGCAGTCCTAGACTCTGTTATATTTCACACAAAGCCTGTTCAACGAGCTTATGGCGCCGTGAACCTCTAATGGGGACTACCCGTATCACGTCTGTGGTCAGAGTAACGTTTTACCAAATCCGGCTTCGAAACACGAGGATCCATATGTATTTCATTAGCCCAATAAAGCAAGCGGACATCTCACATACAATGAACACCTCACCCCTGCCAGGATCTGAACCCACGGCTCACTAGCCCATGATCAGGACTGAGAATCGCCACCTCAGGACCACCAGGATACTAAAAGCAGTCCTAGACATTGTTATATTTCACACAAAGCCTGTTCAACGAGCTTATGGCGCAGTGAACCTTTAATGGAGACTACCCGTATCACGTCTGTGGTCAGAGTAGCGTTTACCAAATTCGGCTTTGAAACACGAGGATCCATATATATTTCATTAGCCCAATAAAGCAAGCGGACATCTACATACAATGAACACCGCACCCCGCAAGGATTCGAACCCACGGCTCACGAGCCCATGACTGTGACCGGAGAACGCTACCTCTGGACTACCAGGATAATAAAAGCAGTCCTAGGCTCTGTTATATTTCACACAAAGCATTGTTCAACGAGCTTATGGCGCCGTGAACCACTAATGGGGATTATCCGTATCACGTAGGAGGTCAGAGTAACGTTTTACCAAAGCCGGCTTCGAAACAAGAGGATCCATATATATTTCAATAGCCCAATAAAGCACGCGGACTTCTACATACAATGAACGCACCACCCCGCCAAGATTCGAACCCACGGCCAAGGAACCCACGACTCTGACCTGTGAATGCTACCTCTGGACCACCAGGATACTAAAAGCAGTCGTAAACTCTGTTATATTTCACACAAAGCCTGTTCAACAAGCTTATGGCGCCGTGAACCTCTAATGGGGACTACCCGTATCATGTAGGTGGTCAGACGAAAATTTTACCAAATCCGGCTTTGAAACACGAGGATCCATATAAATTTCATTAGCCCAATAAAGCACGCGGACTTCTACATACAATGAACACCCCAACCCGCCAGGATTCGAACCCACGTTTAATGCAGCCCATGACTGTGACCGAGAACGCCACTCTGACTAACAGGATACTAAAAGCAGTCCTAGACTCTGTTATATTTCACACAGCCTGTTCAACGGTTTATGGCGCCGCGGAACCACTAATGATTACCAGCATCACGAGGTGGTCAGTGTTTACCAAATCCGGCTTCGAAACACGAGGGAGATATTTCATTAGCCGAAAAAAGCACGCGGACTTCGACATACAATCAACACCTCACCCCGCCAGGATTCGAACCGATGGCCCACGAGCCCATGACTGTGACCGGGGAACGCTACCTCTAGACAACCATGATACTAAAAGCAGTCGTAGACAATGTTATATTTCACACAAAGCCTTTTCAACGAGCTTATGGCGCCGTGAACGTCTAATGGGGACTACCCGTATCACGTAGGTGGTCAGAGTAACGTTTTAACAAATCCGGCTTCGAAACACAAGGATCCATATGTATTTCATTAGCCCAATAAAACACGCGGACTTCAACATAAAATGAACACCTCACCCCGCCAGGATTCGAACCCACGGCCCACGAGCCCATGACTGTGACCGGAGAATGCTACCTCTGGACTACCAGGATACTAAAAGCAGTCCTAGACTCTGTTATATTTCACACAAAGCCTGTTCAACGAGTTTATGGCGCCGTGAACCACTAATGGGGATTACCCGCATCACGTAGGTGGTCAGAGTAACGTTTTACCAAATCCGGCTTCGAAACAACAGGATCCATATATATTTCATTAGCCCAATAAAGCACGCGGACTTCTACATACAATGAACACGCCACCCCGCCAAGATTCGAACCCACGGCCCAGGAACCTACTACTGTGACCGGCGAACGCTACCTCTGGACCACCAGGATACTAAAAGCAGTCCTAGACTCCGTTATATTTCACACAAAGCCTGTTCAACGAGCTTTTGGCGCCGTGAACCACTAATGGGGATTATCTGTATCACGTAGGTGGTCAGAGTAACGTTTTACCAAATCCGGCTTCGAAACACGAGGATCCATATGTATTTCATTAGCCCAATAAAGCACGCGGACTTCTACATACAATGAACACGCCACCCCGCCAGGATTCGAACCCACGGCCCACGAGCCCATGACTTTGACCGGGGAACGCTACTTCTGGACCACCAGGATACTAAAAGCAGTCCTAGACAATGTTATATTTCACACAAAGCCTGTTCAAGGAGCTTATGGCGCAGTGAACCTCTAATGGGGACTACCCGTATCACGTCTGTGGTCAGAATAACGTTTTACCAAATCCGGCTTCGAAACACGAGGATCCATATGTATTTCATTAGCCCAATAAAGCAAGCAGACATCTACATACAATGAACACCTCGCCCCGCCAGGATTCGAACCCACGGCCCACGAGCCTATGACTGTAACTGGAAAACGCTACCTCTGGACCACCAGGATACTAAAAGCAGTCCTAGACTCTGTTATATTTCACACAAAGCCTGTTCAACGAGCTTATGGCGCCGTGAACCTCTAATGGGGACTACCCATATCACGTAGGTGGTCAGAGTAACGTTTTACCTAATCCCGCTTCGAAACAATAGGATCCATATATATTTCATTATCCCAATAAAGCATGCGGACTTCTACATACAATGAACACCTCACCCCGCCAGGATTCGAACCCACGGCCCACGAGCCCATGACTGTGACTGGGGAACGCTACCTCTGGACCACCATGATACTAAAAGCAGTCCTAGACTCTGTTATATTTCACACAAAGCCTGTTCAACGAGCTTATGGCGCGTTGAACCTCTAATGGGGACTACCCGTATCACGTCGGTGGTCAGAGTAACGTTTTTTCAAATCCGGCTTCGAAACTCAAGGATCCATATATATTTCATTAGCCCAATAAATCACGCGGTCTTCTACATACAATCAACACGTCACCCCGCCAGGATTCTAACCCACAGCCCACGAGCCCATGACTGTGACCGGGGAACGCTACCTCTGGACCACGAGGAAACTAAAAGTTGTCCTAGACTCTGTTATATTTCGCACAAAGCCTGTTCAACGAGCTTATGGCGCCGTGAACCTCTAATGGGGACTACCCATATCACGTAGGTGGTCAGAGTAACGATTTACCTAATCCCGCTTCGAAACAATAGGATCCATATATATTTCATTAGCCCAATAAAGCATGCGGACTTCTACATACAATGAACACCTCACCCCGCCAGGATTCGAACCCACGGCCCACGAGCCCATGACTGTGACTGGGGAACGCTACCTCTGGACCACCAAGATACTAAAAGCAGTCCTAGACTCTGTTATATTTCACACAAAGCCTGTTCAACGAGCTTATGGCGCCGAGAACCTCTAATGGGGACTATCCGTATCACGTAGGTGGTCCGAGTAACGTTTTACCAAATCCGGCTTCGAAACACGAGGATCCATACATATTTCATTAGCCCAATAAAGCATGTGGACTTCTACATACAATGAACACCTCACCCCGCCAGAATTCGAACCCACGGCCCACGAGCCCATGACTGTGACCGGGGAACGCTACCTCTGGACCACCAGGATACTAAAAGTAGTCCTAGACTCTGTTATATTTCACACAAAGCCTGTTCAACGAGCTTATGGCGCCGTGAACCTCTGATGGGGACTACCCATATCACGTAGGTGGTCAGAGTATCGTTTTACCTAATCCCGCTTCGAAACAATAGGATCCATATATATTTCATTAGCCCAATAAAGCATGCGGACTTCTACATACAATGAACACCTCACCCCGCCAGGATTCGAACCCACGGCCCACGAGCCCATGACTGTGACTGGGGAACGCTACCTCTGGACCACCAAGATACTAAAAGCAGTCCTAGACTCTGTTATTTTTCACACAAAGCCTGTTCAACGAGCTTATGGCGCCGAGAACCTCTAATGGGGACTATCCGTATCACGTAGGTGGTCCGAGTAACGTTTTACCAAATCCGGCTTCGAAACACGAGGATCCATACATATTTCATTAGCCCAATAAAGCATGTGGACTTCTACGTACAATCAACACCTCACCCCGCCAGAATTCGAACCCACGGCCCACGAGCCCATGACTGTGACCGGGGAACGCTACCTCTGGACCACCAGGATACTAAAAGCAGTCGTAGACTCTGTTATATTTCACACAAAGGCTGAAAGGCTGTTCAACGAGCTTATGACGCCGTTAACCTCTAATGGCAACTACCCGTATCACGTAGGTGGTCAGAGTAACGTTTAACCAAATCCGGCTTCGAAAGACGAGGATCCATATATATTTCATTAGCCCAATAAAACACGCGTCCTTCTACATACAATCAATACCTCATCCCGCCAGGCTTCGAACCCACGGCCCACGAGCCCATGACTGTGACCGGGGAACGTTACCTCTGGACCACCAGGATACTAAAAGCAGTCCTAGACTCTGTTATAATTGACACAAAGGCTGAAAGGATGTTCAACGAGCTTATGGCGCCGTGAACCACTAATGGGGATTATCTGTATCACGTAGGTGGTCAGAGTAACGTTTTACCAAATCCGGCTTCGAAACAAGAGGATCCATATATATTTCATTAGCCCAATAAAGCACGCGGACTCCTCCATACAATGAACACCTCACCCCGCCAGGATTCGAAACCACAGCCCACGATCCCATGAATGTGATCCCATGAATGTGACCGGGGAACGCTACTTCTGGACCACCAGGATACTCAAAGCACTCCTAGACTCTGTTATATTTCACACAAAGACTGTACAACGAGCTTATGGCGCCGTGAACCTCTAATGGGGACTACCCGTATCACGTAGGTGGTTGGTCAGAGTAACGTTTTACCAAATCCGGCTTCGAAACACCTGGATCCATATGTATTTCATTAGCCGAATAAAGCACGAGGACTTCGACATACAATCAACACCTCACCCCGCCAAGATTCGAACCGATGGCCCACGAGCCCATGACTGTGACCGGGGAACGGTACCTCTGGACCACCAGGATACTAAAAGCAGTCCTAGACTCTGTTATATTTCACACAAAGCCTGTTCAACGAGCTTATGGCGCAGTGAACCTCTAATGGGGACTACCCGTATCACGTCTGTGGTCAGAGTAACGTTTTACCAAATCCGGCTTCGAAACACGAGGATCCATTCGTATTTCATTTGCCCAATATAGCACGCGGACTTCTACATACAATGAACACCTCACCCCACCAGGATTCGAACCAACGGCCCACGAGCCCATGACTGTGAACGGAGAACGCTACCTCTGGACTACCAGGATACTAAAAGCAGTCCTAGACTCTGTTATATTTCACACAAGGCCTGTTCAACGAGTTTATGGCGCCGTGAACCTCTAATGGGGACTACCCGTATCACGTAGGTGGTCAGAGTAACGTTTTACCAAATCCGGCTTCGAAACACGAGCATCCATATATATTTCATTAGCCCAATAAAGCACGCGGACTTCTCCATACAATGAACACCTTACCTCGCCAGGATTCGAACCCACGGCCCACGAGCCCATGAATGTGACCGGGGAACGCTACTTCTGGACTACCAGGATACTCAAAGCAGTCCTAGACTCTGTTATATTTCACACAAAGCCTGTTCAACGAGCTTATGGCGCCGTGAACCTCTAATGGGGACTATCCGTATCACGTAGGTGGTCCGAGTAACGTTTTACCAAATCCGGCTTCGAAACACGAGGATCCATACATATTTCATTAGCCCAATATAGCATGTGGACTTCTACGTACAATCAACACCTCACCCCGCCAGAATTCGAACCCACGGCCCACGAGCCCATGACTGTGACCGGGGAACGCTACCTCTGGACCACCAGGATACTAAAAGCAGTCGTAGACTCTGTTATATTTCACACAAAGGCTGAAAGGCTGTTCAACGAGCTTATGGCGCCGTGAACCTCTAATGGCAACTACCCGTATCACGTAGGTGGTCAGAGTAACGTTTAACCAAATCCGGCTTCGAAAGACGAGGATCCATATATATTTCATTAGCCCAATAAAACACGCGTCCTTCTACATACAATCAATACCTCATCCCGCCAGGCTTCGAACCCACGGCCCACGAGCCCATGACTGTGACCGGGGAACGCTACCTCTGGACCACCAGGATACTAAAAGCCGTCCTAGACTCTGTTATATTTCACACAAAGCCTGTTCAACGTTTTACCAAATCCTGCTTCGAAATTCAAGGATCCATACATATTTCATTAGCCCAATAAATGACGCGGACTCCTCCATACAATCAACACGTCACCCTGCCAGGATACTAACCCACGGCCCACGAGCCCATGACTGTGACCGGGGATCGTTACTTCTGGACCACCAGGATACTAAAAGCAGTCCTAGACTCTGTTATATTTGACACAAAGGCTGAAAGGCTGTTCAACGCGCTTATGGCGCCGTGAACCACTAATGGGGATTATCTGTATCACGTAGGTGGTCAGAGTAACGTTTTACCAAATCCGGCTTCGAAACAAGAGGATCCATATATATTTCATTAGCCCAATAAAGCACGCGGACTCCTCCATACAATGAACACCTCACCCCGCCAGGATTCGAAACCACAGCCCACGATCCCATGAATGTGACCGGGGAACGCTACTTCTGGACCACCAGGATACTCAAAGCAGTCCTAGACTCTGTTATATTTCACACAAAGCCTGTACAACGAGCTTATGGCGCCGTGAACCTCTAATGGGGACTACCCGTATCACGTAGGTGGTTGGACAGAGTAACGTTTTGCCAAATCCGGCTTCGAAACACGAGGATCCATATGTATTTCATTAGCCGAATAAAGCACGAGGACTTCGACATACAATCAACACCTCACCCCGCCAAGATTCGAACCGATGGCCCACGAGCCCATGACTGTGACCGGGGAACGGTACCTCTGGACCACCAGGATACTAAAAGCAGTCCTAGACTCTGTTATATTTCACACAAAGCCTGTTCAACGAGCTTATGCGCAGTGAACCTCTAATGGGGACTACCCGTGACACGCCTGTGGTCAGAGTAACGTTTACCAAACCGTCAAACACGAGGATCCATTCTATTTCATTTGCCCAATATAGCACGCGATTTCTACATACACAATGAAATACCCTCACCCCACCAGGATTCGAACCAACGCCCATAATTTGAGCCCATGACTGTGAACGGAGAACGCTACCTCTGGACTACCAGGATACTAAAAGCAGTCCTAGACTCTGTTATATTTCACACAAGGCCTGTTCAACGAGTTTATGGCGCCGTGAACCTCTAATGGGGACTACCCGTATCACGTAGGTGGTCAGAGTAACGTTTTACCAAATCCGGCTTCGAAACACGAGGATCCATATATATTTCATTAGCCCAATAAAGCACGCGGACTTCTCCATACAATGAACACCTTACCTCGCCAGGATTCGAACCCACGGCCCACGAGCCCAAGATTGTGACCGGGGAACGCTACTTCTGGACTACCAGGATACTCAAAGCAGTCCTAGACTCTGTTATATTTCACACAAAGCCTGTTCAACGAGCTTTTGGCGCCGTGAACCTGTAATGGGGACTACCCGTATAACGTAGGTGGTCAGAGTAACGTTTTACCAAATCCGGCTTCGAAACAAGAGGATCCATATATATTTCATTAGCCCAATAAAGCACGTGGACTTCTACGTACAATCAACACCTCACCCCGCCAGGATTCGAACCCACGGCCCACGAGCCCGCGACTGTGACCGGGGAACGCTACCTCTGGACCACCAGGATA
>NW_024726324.1:0-5957 GCF_018991925.1 Homarus americanus
TGGTTGTTTATTTATGAATTAAGTGGTTGTTATAATCATGATTAGGTGCTTTTTATAATCATGAGTGCGTGGTTGTTATAATCATGGCCGTGGTTGATATAATCATGGTCGTGGTTGTTGATATTATTATGGTCGTGGTTGTTATAATCGCAGTGTAAAATAGTTTGTTATAATCCTTGGTCGTGGTTGTTATAATCGCCAGATTAAGTGGTTATTTAATCGTGGAGGCATTAGTTGTTATAATCATAGTCGTGGTTGTTATAATCATGGTCGTGGTTGTTATAATCATGGTCTTGGTTGTTATATTTATAGTCGTGGTTATTATAATTATGGTCATCATTGTTATAATCATGGTCATGGGTGTTATAATCATGTTCGTGGTTGTTATAATGTTGGTCCTGGTTGTCATAATCATAGTCTTGTTTGTTATAATCATGGTTGGGTTATATAATCATTGTAATGGTTGTTATAATCATTGTCGTGGTTGTTATATTCTTGGTCGTGGTTGTTAAGATCATGGTCGTGGTTGTTATAATCATAGTCGTGGTTGTTATAATCATGGGCATGGTTGTTATAATCATGGTCGTGGTTGTTAAAATCTTTGTCGCGGTTGTTATAATCGTAGACGTGGTTGTTATAATCATGGTCGTGCTTGGTATAATCATGGTCGTGGTTGTTATAATCATGGTCGTGGTTGTTATAATCATAGTCGTGGTTGTTATAATCATGGTCGTGGTAGTTATAATCATGGTCTTGATTGTTATAATTATAGTCGTGGTTATTATAATTATGGTCATCGTTGTTATAATCATGGTCATGGGTGTTATATTCATGGTCGGTGTTGTTAAAATCTTGGTCGTGGTTGTCATAACTATGGTCGTTGTTGTTATGATCATAGACGTGGTTGTTATGATCATAGTCGTGGTTGTTATAATCATGGGCGTGGTTGTTATAATCATGGTTGTGGTTGCTATAATCATGGTCGTGGTTGTTATAATCATGGTCGTGGTTGTTATAATCATGGTTCTGGTTTTTATAATCATAGTCGTGGTTGTTATAATCATGGTCGTGGATGTTATAATCAATGTCGTGGTTGTTACAGTCATATTCGTGGTTGTTATAATCATGGTCGTGGTTGTTATATTCATGGTCCTGCTTATTTTTTAATCATGGTCGTTGTTATGATCATAGTCGTGGTTGTTATAATTACGGTCGTGGTTGTTATAATCATGGTCGTGGTTGTTTAATAATGGTCTTGGTTTTTATAATCATGGTTGTGCTTGCTCTAATAATGGTCGTGGTTGTAATAATGATGGTCGTGGTTGTTATAATCATAGTCGTGCTTGTTATAATGATGGTCGTGGTTGTTATAATCATGGTCCTGGTTGTTATAATCATAGTCGTGGTTGTTATAAGCATGGTCGTGGTTGTTATAATCATGGTCTTGGTTGTTACAATTATAGTCTTGGTTATTATAATTATGGTCATGGTTGTTATAAACATGGTCATGGGTGTTATAATCATGGTCGTGGTTGTTAAAATCTTGGTCTAAGGTTGTTATAATCATGGTCGTGGTTGTTATAATCATGGTCGTGATTGTTATAATCATGGTCCTGGTTTTTATAATCATGCTCGTGGTTGTTATAATTATGGTCGTGGTTGTTATAATCATTATGGTAATCTTATTTATAATCATAATTAGTGGATGTTATAATCGTAATTAGTAAATTTGTTATATTCTTGGTCGTGAATTTATTTATAATCCATGGTCTGATTATTTATAATCATAGTTCGATCAATTATAATCATGGTCGTGGTTATGAACATAGTCGTGGTTGTTATAATCACGGTCGTGGTTGTTATAATTATGGGCGTGGTTGTTATAATCATGGTCGTGGTTGGTATAATCATGGTCGTGGTTGTTTATTTATGGTCGTGGTTGTTATAATCATGGTCGTGCTTGTTATAATCATGGTCGTGGTTGTTATAATCATGGTCGTGGTTGTTGAAATTATGGTCGTGGTTGTTGGGGAATTATAATTAAGTGGTTGTTATAATCCTTAGTCGTATTTGTTGTTCATATTAGTAGTTGTTATAATCATGGTCGTGGTTATTCTCTCATGGTCGTGGTTGTTATAATGCAAATGGCGTGGTTTGTTATAATTAAATTGTCATCCTTGATTAGAGTGGTTGTTATAATCATGGTCGAGGTTGTTATAATCTAGTCGTGGTTGTTATAATCATAGTCGTGGTTATTTATAATCATGGTCTTGGTTATTATAATTATAATTACATTAGTTATTATAATTATGGTCATCATTGTTATAATCATGGTCATAAGATTATTTATAATGATGTGGTCATTAGTTCTATTTATAATCTTGGTCTAGTTGTCATAATCATAGTCGTTGTTTATTTATAATCATGGTTGGGTGATATAATCATTGTAATGGTTATTTATAATCATTGTCGTGGTTATTTATAATCTTGAGTAAGTAGTTGTTAAAAATCTTTATGCGTGGTTGTTGTTATAATCGTAGACGTGGTTGTTTATAATCATTGTCGTGCTTGTTATAATCATAGTGGTAGTTTATTACTAATCATGGTCGTGGTTTATTTTATATTCATAGTCGTGGTTGTTATAATCATGGTCATGGTTGGTATAATCGTGGTCTTGATTGTTATAATTATAATTAAATGGTTATTATAATTATGGTCGCGTTGTTATAATCATGGTCATAGGTGTTATATTCATAGTCGATTGTTATTCAAATCTTGGTCGTGGTTGTCATAACTATAATTCGTTGTTGTTATGATCATATAGACATCAGTTGTTATGATCATAGTCGTGGTTGTTATAATCATGGGCGTGATTTGTTTTATAATCATAGTTTGTGGTTGTTATAATCATAATTAAATGGTTGTTATAATCATAATTAAATGGTTATTATAATCGTAATTAAGTGGTTGTTATAATCAATATCATTAGTTGTTACAGTCCTTATTCGTGGGATTTGTTATAATCATGGTCGTGGTTGTTATATTATTCATGGTCCTGTAGTTGTTTTTTAATCATGGTCGTGGATTTATGATCATAGTCGTGGTTATTTATAATCACGGTCGTGGTTATTATAATCGCGGTCGTGATTTGTTTAATAATAGTCTTAGTTTTGCAATCATGGTTGTGCTTACTCTAATAATGGTCGTGGTTTGTTACTGTGATGGTCGTGGTTGTTATAATCATAGTCGTGCTTGTTATAATGATGGTCATTAGTTGTTATAATCCCTTGGTCTGGTTGTTATAATCCTTAGTCGTGGTTGTTAAAAGCATCAATTAAATGGTTGTTATAATCATGGTCTTGGTTGTTATAATTATAGTCTTGGTTAGCCTAATTATGGTCATAGTTATTATAAACATGGTCATGGGTATTATAATCTGCTGGTCATTGGTTGTTATAATCATAGTCGTGATTGTTATAATCATGGTCCTGGTTTTTATAATCATGTAAATGGTTGACCCATGAGTATGGTCGTGAAGTTGTTATAATCATTGTAGGTGTCTGTTAAAATCATGGTCGTGGATGTTATAATCATGGTCGTAGTTTATTTATATTCTTATTGGTCGTAGTTTGTTATAATCATGGTCCTGATTGTTATAATCATGGTTCTGGATATTATAATCATGGTCGTGGTTATGAACATAGTCGTGGTTGTTATAATCACGGTCGTGGTTATTATAATTATGGGCGTGGTTGTTATAATCTCATGGTAGATGGTTGGTATAATCATGGTCGTGGTTGTTTATTTATATGGTCGTGGTTGTTGTAATCCTGGTCGTGCTTGTTATAATCATGAATTAAGTGGTTATATAATCATGGTCGTGGTTGTTGAAATTACTTAATTCGTGGTTGTTATAATCATAGTACCGTATTTCTTCATATTAAGTGGTTGTTATAATCATGGTCGTAGTTGTTATAATCTTGGTCGTAGTTGTTATGATCATGGTCTGGTAATTTATTTATAACCATGGTCGTGGTTGTTATAATCATGGTCGTGGTTGTTATAATCATGAATTAAGTAGTTGTTATAATCATAGTCGTCGTTGTTATAATTATAGTGCATTGGTTGTTATAATCATAGTCGTGGTTGTTATAATCATGGGCATGGTTGTTATAATCATAGTGCGTGGTTATTTAAAATCTCTTGGTAGTGGTTGTTATAATCTTAGGCGTGGTTGTTATAATCATGGTGGTGCTTGGTATAATCATGGTCATGGTTGTTATAATCATAATTAGATGGTTGTTATAATCATAATCGTGGTTGTTATAATCATGAGTGCATTAGTTGTTATAATCATGGTCTTGATTTTTATAATTATAATTAAATGGTTATTATAATTATGGTCATCGTTGGTATAATCCTTGGTCATAGGTGTTATATTCATAGTCGATTGTAGTTAAAATCTTGAGTAGGTAGTTGTCATAACTATAATTAGTTATTGTTATGATCATAGGCGTGGATTTATTATAAGTCATAGTCGTGGTTGTTATAATCATGGGCGTAGTTGTTATAATCATGATGTAGTTGTTATAATGATGGTCCTGGTTTTATAATCATAGTCGTGGTTGTTATAATCGCCCAGTCGTGGTTGTTATAAACAATGTCGTGGTTTTGTTACGAATATATTCGTGGTTTGTTATAATCTTGGTCGTGGTTGTTATATTTATGTGGTCCTGGTTATTTTTAATCATGGTCGTGGATTTATGATCATAGTCGTGGTTGTTATAATCACGGTCGTAGTTCAATTATAATCATGGTCAATGGTTGTTTAATTATAATTCGTGGTTTTATAATCGCTTAGTTTGTGCTTATTTATAACAATAATTACGTTGTTATTTATAATGATGGTAAGTGAATTTGTTATATTCATAGTCGTGGTTGTTATAATCATGGTCTTGGTTGATATAATTATAGTCAAGTGGTTATTATAATTATGGTCATCGTTTTTATCATCATGGCCATGGTTGTTATAATCATGAATTAAGTAGTTTGTTATAATTATAGTCGTGGTTATTATAATTATGGTCATGGTTGTTATAATCATGGTCTTGGTTGTTATAATTATAGTCTTGGTTATTATAATTATGGTCATAGTTTATTTATAAACATGGTCGTGACAGTGTTATAATCATGGTCGTAGTTGTTAAAATCTTGGTCTTTGGTATAATCATGGTCGTAGTTTGTTATAATCACTTGGTCGTGATTGTTATAATCATGGTCTGGTTTTATAATCAAGCTTCGTGGTTGTTATAATTATGATTAAATGGTTTATTTATAATCATTGGCATTGTCTGTTATAATCATGGTCGTGGATGTTATAATCATGAATTCGTGAACATTTATAACAGCGGTCAATGGTTGTTATAATCATGGTCTGATTGTTATAATCATGGTCTGGATGATGTTATAATCTGTAGTCGTGGTTATGAACATAGTCGTGGTTGTTATAATCACGGTCGTGGTTGTTATAATTATGGGCGTGGTTGTTATAATCATGGTGTGGTTGAGGCCCTTAATCATGGTCATTGGTTGTTTTATTTATGGTCGTGGTTGTTATAATCATGGTCGTGCTTGTTATAATCATGGTCGTGGTTGTTGTTATAATCATGGTCCACTGGTTTATTTATTATCTCATGGTCATTGGTTATTTGAAATTATGGTCGTGGTTGTTATAATCATAGTCGTATTTGTTCCTTATTCATTAGTTGTTATAATCATGAATTAAGTGGTTGTTATAATCATGGTCGTGGTTGTTATAATCGTGAACGATAGTTGTTATAATCATGGTGGGTGCTTGTCATAATTATGGTCGTAGTTGTTATAATCATGGTCAGGGTTGTTATAATCATATTCGTGGTTGTTATAATCTGTAATTAGGTAGTTTGTTATATTCATGG
>NW_024726325.1:0-11234 GCF_018991925.1 Homarus americanus
CCTCACCAGCAGGACAAAGTGAGGGAGGGAGGGGAGGGGGTAGGTGCACCTCCCCTAAGACACCTCACCAGCAGGACAAAGGTGTGGGAGGGAGGGGAGGTGATGCGTCACACTCCCTAAGACACCTCACCAGCAGGACAAAGTGGGGAGGGGAGGGAGGGGTCGTGCGTCACCCCTCCCTAAGACACCTCACCAGCAGGACAAAGTGAGGGAGGGAGGGAGGGGGTCGTGCGTCACACCTCCCTAAGACCTCACCAGCAGGACAAAGTGAGGGAGGGGGAGGAGGGTCGTGCGTCACACCTTCCTAAGACACCTCACCAGCAGGACAAAGTGAGGGAGGGAGGAGGGTCGTGTCACCTCCCTAAGACACCTCACCAGCAGGACAGAGTGAGGAGGGAGGGAGGGGTCGTGCGTCACACCTCCCCTAAGACACCTCACCAGCAGGACAAAGTGAGGGAGGGAGGGGGAGGGGTAGTGCGTCCTCCCCTAAGACACCTCACCAGCAGGACAAAGTGTGGGAGGAGGGAGGGAGGTAGTGCGTCACACCTCCCTAAGACACCTCACCAGCAGGACAAAGTGAGGGGGAGGAGGGAGGGGTCGTGCGTCACCCCTCCCTAAGACACCTCACCAGCAGGACAAAGTGAGGAGGGAGGAGGTCGTGCGTCACACCTCCCTAAGACCTCACCAGCAGGACAAAGTGAGGGAGGAGGGGGTCGTGCGTCACACCTTCCCTAAGACACCTCACCAGCAGGACAAAGTGAGGGAGGGAGGGAGGGGTCGTGTGTCACCTCCCTAAGACACCTCACCAGCAGGACAAAGTGAGGGAGGGAGGAGGGGTCGTGCATCACACCCCCCTAAGACACCCTCACCAGCAGGACAAAGGGAGGGAGGGAGGGAGGCGTGCCTCACCTCCCAAGACACCTCACCAGCAGGACAAAGTGAGGGAGGGAGGAGGGTCGTGCGTCACACCTCCCTAAGACACCTCACCAGCAGGACAAAGTGAGGGAGGAGGGAGGGTCAGCGTCACACCTCCCCAGCACACCCCACCAGCAGGACAAAGTGAGGAGGAGGGAGGGTCGTGCGTCACACCTCAAGACACCCACCAGCAGGACAAAGTGAGGGAGGGAGGGAGGGTCGTGCGTCACACCTCCCCTAAGACACCCTCACCAGCAGGACAAAGTGAGGGAGGGAGGGAGGGTCGTGCGTCACACCTCCCCTAAGACACCTCACCAGCAGGACAAAGTGGGGAGGGGGAGGAGGGTCGTGCGTCACACCTCCCTAAACACCTCACCAGCAGGACAAAGTGAGGGGGAGGGAGGGAGGTCGTGCGTCACACCCTCCCCTAAGACACCTCACCAGCAGGACAAAGTGAGGGGGAGGAGGGAGGGTCGTGCGTCACACCTCCTAAAGACCCTCACCAGCAGGACAGAGGGAAGGGAGGAGGGGTCGTGCGTCACACCTCCTAAGACACCTCACCAGCAGGACAAAGTGAGGGAGGAGGAGTCGTGCATCACACCTCCCTAAGACACACCAGCAGGACAAAGTGAGGGAGGGAGGAGGGGTAAAGGCCCACCTCCCCACCAGCAGGACAAAGTGAGGAGGGAGGGAGGGGTCACACTCCCCTAAGACACCCTCACCAGCAGGACAAAGTGAGGGGAGGGAGGGAGGGGTCGTGCGTCACACCTCCCTAAGACACCTCACCAGCAGGACAAAGTGAGGGGAGGGAGGGAGGGTAGTGCGTCACACCTCCCCAAGACACCCTCACCAGCAGCAGGACAAAGTGAGGGGAGGGAGGAGGGTAGTGCGTCACACCTCCCTAAGACACCTCACCAGCAGCAGGACAAAGTGAGGGAGGGAGGGAGGGGTCGTGCATCACACCTCCCCAAGACAGACCCCACCAGCGGACAAGGAGGGAGGGAGGGAGGGGTCGTGCATCACACCTCCCTAAGACACCCCACCAGCAGGACAAAGTGAGGGAGGGAGGGAGGGGTCGTGCGTCACACCTCCTGCAGACACCTACCAGCAGGACAAAGTGAGGGAGGGAGGGGGAGGGGTCGCATCACACCTCCCCTAAGACACCCTCACCCAGGACAAAGTAGAGGAGGAGGAGGGGTCGTGCATCACACCTCCCTAAGACACCCTCACCAGCAGGACAAAGTGAGGAGGGAGGGAGGGGTCGCGTCACACTCCCAAGACACCTCACCAGCAGGACAAAGTGAGGGAGGGAGGGAGGGGTCGTGCGTCACACCTCCCTAAGACACCTCACCAGCAGGACAAAGTGAGGGAGGGAGGGAGGGGTCGTGCATCACACCCCCTAAGACACCCCACCAGCAGGACAAAGTGAGGGAGGGAGGGAGGTCGTGCATCACACCTCCCCAAGACACCCCCACCAGCAGGACAAGTGAGGGAGGGGAGGGGAGGGTCGTGCGTCACACCTCCCTAAGACACTCACCAGCAGGACAAAGTAGAGGGAGGGAGGGAGGGTCGTGCGTCACACTTCCCAAGACACCCCACCAGGACAAAGTGAGGGAGGGAGGAGGGCCGTGCATCACACCTCCCTAAGACACTCACCCAGCAGGACAAAGTGAGGGAGGGAGGGAGGGTCGCATCACACCTCCTGGGACCCCACCAGCAGGACAAAGTGAGGGAGGAGGGAGGGGTCGCGTCACACTCCCTAAGACACCCTGCCACCAGCAGGACAAAGTGAGGGAGGGAGGGAGGTCGTGCGTCACACTCTCTAAGACCCCTCACCAGCAGGACAAAGTGAGGGAGGGAGGGAGGGGTCGTGCGTCACACCTCTCTGGGACACCCTCACCAGCAGGACACAAAGTGTGAGGGGAGGGAGGAGGGGTCGTGCGTCACACCTCCTAAGACACCTCACCAGCAGGACAAAGTGAGGGAGGGAGGGAGGGGTCAAAGTGCCGCCAATTCCCTAAGACACACCCTCACCAGCAGGACAAAGTGGTGAGGAGGAGGAGGGGTCGCATCACACCTCAAGACACCCCACCAGCAGGACAAAAGTGAGGGGAGGAGGAGGGCAGAAAAGTGTCACACCTCCCCAAGACACCTCACCAGCAGGACAAAGGAGGGAGGAGGGAGGGGTAATGCGTCACACCTCCCTACATCCCCACCAGCAGCAGGACAAAGTGAGGGAGGGAGGAGGTCGTGCGGTCACCCTCCCTAAGACACCTCAATGCAGGACAAAGTGAGGGAGGAGGAGGGTCATGTCACACCCTCCCTAAGACACCTTCAATGCAGGACAAAGCAGAGGGAGGGAGGGAGGGGTCGTGCGTCACACTTCTAAGACACCCCACCAGCAGGACAAAGAGGGAGGGAGGGAGGGGTCGTGCATCACACCTCCCTAAGACACACCTCACCAGCAGGACAAAGTGAGGGAGGGGAGGGGAGGGTCGCACACCTCCCCAAGACACCCTCACCAGCAGCAGGGACAAAGGAGGGAGGGAGGGAGGGCCGCGTCACACCCTCCCCAAAGACACCCCCACCAGCAGGACAAAGTGGAGGGAGGGAGGGAGGGGAATGCCACACCCCCTAAGACACCCTCAACAGCAGGACAAAGTGAGGGGAGGGAGGGAGGGGTCGTGCATCACACCTCCCTAAGACACCTCACCAGCAGGACAAAGTGAGGGAGGGAGGGAGGGTAGGCAAGTCACACCTCCCTAAGACACCCCACCAGCAGGACAAAGTGTGGAGGAGGGGTAGTGCGTCACACCTCCCCAAGACACCCCACCAGCAGGACAAAGTGAGGAGGAGGAGGGGTCAAAGTGCCACCTCCCCAAGACACCTCACCAGCAGGACAAAGTGAGGAGAGGGGGACAAAGGTCACACCTCCCTAAGACACCCCACCAGCAGGACAAAGTGAGGGAGGGAGGAGGGTCGTGCGTCACACCTTCCTAAGACACCTCACCAGCAGGACAAAGTGAGGAGGGGAGGAGGGTCAGGTCACACCTCCCTAAGACACTCCTCACCAGCAGGACAAAGTGAGAGGAGGGAGGGAGGGTCGTGCGTCACACCTCTAAGACACCTCAACACCAGCAGGACAAAGTGAGGGAGGGAGGAGGGTAGTGCGCCACACTCCCTAAGACATCCCCACGCAGGACAAAGTGTGGGAGGGAGGGAGGGGTAGTGCGTCACACCTCCCCAAGACACCTCACCAGCAGGACAGCGAGGAGGAGGAGGGGTTGCGTCACCTCCTAAGACACCTACCAGCAGGACAAAGTGAGGAGGGAGGAGGGTCAGCGTCACACCTCCCCAAGACACTTCACCAGCAGGACAAAGTGAGGGGAGGAGGAGGGGTCAAAGTGTCACACCTTCCCTAAGACACTCCCCTTCACCAGCAGGACAAAGTGAGGGAGGGAGGAGGGTCGTGTCACACCTCCCTAAGACACCTCACCAGACAGCGGAGGGGGGGAGGGAGGGAGGGGTCGCGTCAGCACGAGGGAGGTCGCGCGTCACACCTCCCTGTATCTGACCCAATTGTTTACATGTGGGGCCTCGGGATGAGCGCCTTGTTTACACTGGAGACTCGACAGTTCCATCTGAATATTCATTTCCCTATTTAGGTCTGGCAAATCCCACCCGCGGGTTAATAATTTCCACACACCGGCAGCTCACGGTGGGTTTAATCCCAAGTAGAGATTACATATGTGACGGAAGTGGATTACAACAGCTTTCATGGGAGCTATGTCAGAAAAGCTGCGATTTGGGATACAGTATAGTGTGACGTCATCAATGTTGTTGGTGGACAGTTATTCTGGGTGTTGTTGTTGTTGACATTATTATTATTATTATTATTATTATTATTATTATTATTATTATTATTATTATTATCATTATTATTATTATTATTGTGTTTAGCGTTGCTCATCTGTTTTTTTCCTCTTACAAACAATTAATCGTAACCCTTCAGTCCTGGACCAATCAATTAGAAATCTGACAGACGTGTTCACTGGTTCAGTACAACCAAACCCACTTTCATGTGCTTTTATGTTTTGACGTTTTGGGGGAATTTTAGGAAGGTCAGAGGCCAAACATCCCTAGAACCCATTATTTTAAACAGCTGTTCAGAATAGTGGGGCTACTACTACTGCGACTACTACAACAACTACTACTACTACTACTACTACTACAACTACTACTACTACCACTACTACTAATAATAATGATACAATCGGTGGTGGTAACACTAACTTTTCTAATATTACCTCTCTCATTTTTTCTCTCTCTCCTGTAGCAAGGGAGAGAGCCAGGTCTTTAGGGTCCTTAGGGGCAGAGAGAGAGAGAGAGAGAGAGAGAGAGAGAGAGGAGAGAGAGAGAGAGAGAGAGAGAGAGAGATCAGCTGGTGAGTAAAATACAACAGTGTCCATTACCATAACTCTGTGTCTCGCCATCCTTAAGACAGCTAAAGATGCCTCACTAACACAGCTAAAGATGCTAAAGATGCCTCACTATGCCTCACACTAAAGATGCCTCACTAAAGATGCCTCACTAACACAGCTAAAGATGCCTCACTAACACAGCTAAAGATGCCTCACCAACACACTAAGACAGCTAAAGATGCCTCACTAAGACAGCTAAAGATGCCTCCTCAAGACAGCTAAAGACTCACTAAGACAGCTAAAGATGCCCTTACTAAGACAGCCAAAGATGCCTCACTAAGACAGCTAAAGATGCCCCACTAAGATGCCCCACTAACACAGCCAAGATGCCTCACTAACACAGCTAAAGATGCCCCTCACTAACACAGCTAAAGATGCCTCACTAACACAGCTAAAGATGCCTCACTAACACAGCACATGCTAAAGATGCCTCACAAACACAGCTAAAGATGTCTCACTAACACAGCTAAAGATCCCTCACTAACACAGCTAAAGATGCCTCTACCAAGACAGCTAAAGATGCCAAAGATGCCCCACTAAGACAGCTTTCAAAGATGCCCCACTAACACAGCTAAAGATGCCTCACAAACACAGCTAAAGATGTCTCTTACTAACACAGCCAAAGATCCCCTACTCAACACAGCAAAGATGCCTCACAAACACAGCTAAAGATGTCTCACTAACACAGCTAAAGATCCCTCACTAACACAGCTAAAGATGCCTCACTAACACAGCTAAAGATGTCTCTACTAACACAGCTAAAGATGCCTCACTAACACAGCTAAAGATGCTTCACTAACACAGCTAAAATGCTTCACTAACACAGCCAAATATGCCTCTACTAACACAGCTAAAGATGCCTCACTAACACAGCTAAAGATGCCTTACTAACACAGCTAAAAATGCCTTACTAACACAAAGCAAACTATACCTCACTAACACAGCTAAATACACCCACTAACACAGCTAAAATACACCCCACTAACACAGCTAAAATACACCCCACTAACACAGCTAAAATACACCTCACTAACACAGCTAAAATACACCTCACGAACACAGCTAAAATACACCTCACGAACACAGCTAAAATACACCCCACTAACACAGCTAAAATACACCTCACTAACACAGCTAAAATACACCCCACTAACACAGCTAAAATACACCTCACGAACACAGCTAAAATACACCTCACTAACACAGCTAAAATACACCTCACGAACACAGCTAAAATACACCCCACGAACACAGCTAAAATACACCCCACTAACACAGCTAAAATACACCTCACTAACACAGCTAAAATACACCCCACGAACACAGCTAAAATACACCCCACGAACACAGCTAAAATACACCCCACTAACACAGCTAAAATACACCTCACTAACACAGCTAAAATACACCCCACGAACACAGCTAAAATACACCCCACTAACACAGCTAAAATACACCTCACTAACACAGCTAAAATACACCCCACTAACACAGCTAAAATATACCTCACAAACACAGCTAAAATACACCTCACTAACACAGCTAAAATATACCTCACAAACACAATATTTTTTTTGAGTCACCCTGTTTGTATATACATATTTTTTATTTCCATTTCATCTACGTCACTTTCAACCTTGACTGATCTCGACAAAAACAAAAAAAACACGGAAATAAAAACAAAACGGGAAAAGTGACAGAAGAACGACGGTCATCTAAATCCCATTCTGAACGCTTGAGAGAAACACCAAAAAGAGGGTTTAGTAAAGAGAGAGAGAGAGAGAGAGAGAGAGAGAGAGAGAGAGAGAGAGAGAGAGAGAGAGAGAGAGAGAGAGAGAGAGAGAGAGAGAGAGAGAGAGAGAGAGAGAGAGAGAGAGAGAGAGAGAGAGAGAGAGAGAGAGAGAGAGAGAGAGAGAGAGAGAGAGAGAGAGAGAGAGAGAGGATTGGACAGGTAAATATATAGACAGAGATAAGTTAATACAGACAGATATATAAATCCTATAGGTAGATAGATATGCAGACAGAGACTGGACGATATAGAGTGACACAGACAGACAGACAGACAGACAGACTCTCCAGTACAGTCTAATATAAAGTTAATATTTCTCTTAATCTATATATTCATCTAAGCCTCAAATGACCTTACCTGGTGAAATCTTCCTCTTTGATTAATTAAATAATCAAGAAGGTAAGAAGTAATAGTCACGCACCTTTAAAATACATAGTGATTGAGGAGGTACACCTAGTTAGAGCCCTCCACCCCTCCCTCAGTCCTTCCCTCCCTCCCTCCCTCCCTCCCTTTCAGTCCTCCCTCTTTCAGTCCCTCTCCTCCCTCCCTCCCATCACAACATTCTGGCGCTACCTGGCAACAACCTTGTGACGTCATCATGTTTACATATGTACCCTGGACAATAGTGTTACTTTGATACCTGCTAATGTGTGTGTGTGTGTGTGTGTGTGTGTGTGTGTGTGTGTGTGTGTGTGTGTGTGTGTGGTCGTACTGAGGTGAAAAAGGGAAAGAGGGGTTGTGTGTGTGTATGTGTGTGTGTATACCTGTGTGTGTGTGTGTTTTATATGTGTTTGCTCATGAATCGGGCGTTATGTGCTTTTGTTATCTGTGTATGTGGGTGTTTGTTTGTTTGTAGATACTTGTATGTAGTTGTATAAATATTGGTGATGTTTTTTGTTTTATGTGTGTGTGTGTGTGTGTGTGTGTGTGTGTGTGTGTGTGTGTGTGTCGTAACAGAGTGTATTGGGTGTACATAACTTCCTTTGTTTTAATCTGTCTTTAATCTCCCCAAACTGATATTCACGTCAACCCCCTCCCTTGTGACTTAACTAATTTGCATACTAAAGCTGTCATCCTCACAGTGCTTGTTAAGGAAGTAAACAACACAGAACAAGAGATATGGTTAAAGGTTGTATATGTGACCCAGGCGAGGCGAGAACTGACCCCAACCTATAAGGAAAAATAACCCCCTCCCACACCCCACACCCCACCTCCCCCACTAGCTTCTCCAACCTCGTCCAAATATAGATATGCAAATTCCCTCTCGTTACGCCTCGGCCCTGGAGACATTACACGGGTCAAACCGTCTGTCGGGCCTGAAATATGTCCTCTGACACAAGAAATTCGGCAATTTCTGGTCCCCTGCGACTCCCGACAGCATTTTTCAATCTCACCAAGAAACCTCCTTTCTTTTTTTTCTCTTTCACCTGTAGGGGAGACGGGCGTGTGTGTGTGTGTGTGTGTGTGTGTGTGTGTGTGTGTGTGTGTGTGTGTGTGTGTGTGTGTGTGTGTGTGTGTGTGGGTGTGTGTGTGTGTGTGTGTGTGGGCGTGTGTGTGTATCTGCCTTGAATCTTTCAGAAGGATGATGACAAGTGACTTTCTACTCAACACAACACTTGAAACCTGTGGCGTGTGATTGAGGGGTCGTGAGGGGTCGTCGGGGTCGAGGGGTCGTCGGGGTCGTGAGGGTCGTGAGGTAGTCGGGGTCGAGGGGTCGTCGGGGTCGTCGGGGTCGAGGGGTCGTCGGGGTCGTGAGGGGTCGTCGGGGTCGAGGGGTCGTCGGGTCGTCGGGGTCGTGAGGGGTCGTCGGGGCCGTTGGGGTCGTGAGGGTTCGTCGGGGTCGTGCGGGTCGTCGGGGTCGTCGGGCCGAGGGTCGTGAAGGGTCGTCGGGGTCGTGAGGTCGTCGGGGTCGTCGGGGCCGAGGGGTCGTGAAGGGTCGTCGGGGGTCGTCGGGGTCGTCGGGGTCGTGAGGGGTCGTCGGTGTTAAAAAGTCGTGGACAATGTTTGTATGGTAAAATTCAGGTACAGACCGAGTCAAGAACACCTGAATGACTATTTTAGCTATCTGTCTATCTGTCTATCTGTCTGTCTATCTGTCTGTCTATCTGTCTGTCTGTCTGTCTGTCTAAATAGTATACTGTATATATATATAGCTAATATTTATGTATTACTTCTGCAGCAGACATACCGTACCTACACTCATTCCCATCATCACCACTTGAACTACCACACTATCATCACCACTTGAACTACCACACTATCATCACCACTTGAACTACCACACTATCATCACCACTTGAACTACCACACTATCATCACCAACACCCTACGAATATCATACTACCATTGCTACCTCGCCTACTGCAACTACCACCACCATCACTCCAACCACCATTACCGCATCAGCCACCATCACTACCACAATTACTACTACCACCACTACTACCACCACCACTACTACCACCACCACAACTACCACCCCATCACTCCAACCACCATTGCTGCATCAGCCACCATCACCACAATTACTACTACCACCACTACTACCACCACCACTACCACCACCACCACAACTACCACCATTGGATATACCTCGCAAAATTCCCTTTAACTTTTGACTTTCAATTTTAAATACGACGCAATAAAAAGATTGATTCCCCTCCCTGTTCTGAGTCTTTTTTTGAACAAGTTACGAAGAACTTCTGTTTTGTGCGAATTACAAACAACTTTTATTTTGGAGTTACAGAGGCAGTTTATTTTGGCGAATTAGATCTTCTATTTTGGCGAATTATTTCTAAACTAGTATATTAGCGAGTTACTGTAAACTTTTTATTTTGGCGAGCTAATGCTAGTATTTATCTAAACCAAGACTTTTTCCTTCATTTAAAGTGTTTTTTCTAACTCTTCCCACCACCTCCTCTGCCCTGTAAATAAAGAACAACAACATGCAGACATCCACATAAAAGTAACTCCGAATACTACTTAACGTTGAAAAAATAAAAATAAATTAAAAATGTCAATAAAAAGTCCTAACATCACCGCTAAAGGAAAATAAAAATAAGAGTCTTTATACCATTGTCGGCCAACATAAGAAAATAAAGTCTTCACCTCTTATCACACTTCATAATATTTTAGCAGCGACACCAAGATTAAATTTACTCTTCCTCTTCACTTCCTCCTCCCGGGGCCGTCATTCGGTTGACCTTCAGGCAGGTAAGAGAATTTCCTCTGGCTCACACGAGACAGATGTTTGACCGCCATTTGTCACAGTGAGAGGACCCGCGTTAACTCCCACGTCCAGGTATGATATTTTGCCCATACCTAAACTCAATCACCGTGAAAAGAACCTCAATGAATAATTACGCTTTCCAATGAATAATATATAGGATGGATCACTTTTAGATGGAATTCCGAAGATAATTGTGTGATTTAATGACGGTAGCGAGATAATAATGGATTCATTCAGGCAGTAATCAGCGAGGTATCATTTGTCCGGAGTAGAAAGTCGACATCCCGCCAGTGTTATAGGATGTCAATCCTCTTGAATATTAACCGAATCAATACGACACTTTTTTATAGAGAATTAGATAAGTATATTATGTAATTTGTTATAATATTTCAAAAGAGATTTTTTTTTTAGTTCCGTCTGTGAGATAAACCGAGTTAAATTATATAGTAATAAAAGGTGATTATTTATTAAAGTCTGGTCCATCAATACCCCGTCAAGGTATGACAGTTCTCATCGGCGTTACTCAGCCCTCTTCAATATTATTAGAACCAGATAATCATAATTTTCAATGAATAATATATCAGACGGCGTGATTTTGAGGAATATCAAAAGTGATACTGTGATTGTCTGTTAGCAGTGAGATAATGAATTCATTCAATTACCGTAATTAACGAGAGTCATTTGTCTAGACCCAGGACCATCAACACCCTGTTATGGTACGATAGTCTTCTAAACGCTCTCTTAACTAATCCACTTAGACGTTATTTGAATCAATTACTCTTAGCTTTCAGCAACATGTAACCGGAACGAAGCATACTGA
>NW_024726326.1:0-22449 GCF_018991925.1 Homarus americanus
TTATTATTATTATTATTATTATTATTATTATTATTCGACGGTCCATTACGACAGAACGACAGCGCGGCCAAAGTGATAAGTTGCAGCAACTGATGCTGCAAGTACCACAGAATTTGAAAAAAAAAGTAGCTATAGCGCAGGAGGTAGGCGCCTCGAACTGGTTAACTACGTTACCTATAAGGGCAAATGGTTTTAGTCTCAATAAACAAGAATTTACAGATGCCATTGCTCTAAGGTACGGTAGGCCAGCAGAAGGTTTGCCCTCCCAATGCGTGTGTGGCTCTTCCTATGACGTCGATCACGCCATGGTGTGCAAGAAAGGGGGCTTCATATGCATGAGGCAGACGAAGTAAGGGATCTCACAGCAAATACGTTGAAGGAAATCTGTCGTTATGTCAGTGTATAACCGACCCTCCTTCCATTGGACTGAAAATTTCCAACATAGGACTTCAAACACATCCAACGAAGCCCGTGTTAACGTCAGTGCTCGAGGATTCTGGACGCGGGGACAGCGAGCCTTCTTTGACATCAGGATTTTTGATCCCATGGCCGCATGTCACTGTAACTTAACTGTCGATGCTGCACACAGGAGGAACGAGAACGACAACATAAGGGCATATGGGGAGAAAATTCAAAACGTTGATCAAGACAGCTTCACTCCTCTGGTGTTTACAACCTCTGGTGGGATGGGACCAAGTGCAAGATGCTTCTACGCCGAAGAGAAGCAGCAGCCCAGAAGTTATGTTGCAGCCTGGATGAGATGTCGACTGTCCTTCTCTCTCCTTAGGTCTGCTTTACTCTGCCTTAGGGGAACGAGAGCATCGGCCCCAAAGCCGACGACAGTCGCAGATATTGACCATGAGGCAACAGTCACTGACTGCCGCAAAGATCTGCGACTCGACTAACTCAACACAGCTAGGATAGCTACTTATGTATTAGAATATTTAATTTTAAGGTAATAAAATGGCAGCGAAGGTGTGGCTATTGGGGGAGGATGGAGGCCATTTTTATAGAAAAAAGTAGTAGTGGTATTATGTGACCGTGATGGCTATTTTATTGATAATATTAATGGTTTAATATTTATACTGCTCTTATTATTTTTTTTTCAAAATATAAAATAATAATGATGAATTGAAGTTTACCCTCTCAGACACTTAAAGGTGACTTAACAACACACCTGTTATTAAAAATATTCTTTCATTCAGCCACTGTGAGTCAGAGAGGAGAGGGGGAACTGCCTCGCCATTCATTGCGTGTTGGGTCAGCTGGGGAGAGTGAAAGAATTATTGATGATGCTGCCACGGCTCTGAAATCTAAAAAAAAGGGCCGTCTCTCTCTCTCTGTCTCTCTCTCTCTTGTGTCGGTGGTCCTTAAAATAAGAAGAGTCCTTTGATCTGATGGACTGTTTCACCCATTGTCCTTCTCTGGTCTGGTTGAAGATATCTGCAGTAGCGAGGAGGTCGAGGCTACATTCTTACCCGGAGTCAATCTTCACTTATTTTCAGACAAATTCTGTATAAATATAATAAAATATAGTTTCTTTACTGTATATATTCGGTACTGTTAGTGTCTCGGAATTTATTTAACAATATTGTGGTCGATTTAGCGATTTTCTGTTGATAGATCGAATACTTTTTTATATGGATTAATATTACCTAACTCAAATGTATGAGAATTATAATCACTAAGAAGTCATGCCAGGAGTTTAAAGGTGGAATAAATCTTATATATTGAAACGCGGGTGTGTGTGTGTGTGTTTAAAATAAGACGCCTTTAGTTGTCGCTATGTGAACCCAAAAATCATTTCTTGCCAGCCTCGATATAATTTCTTATCCCTGTATATACAAATTGTTAAGGAGAAAACTTTACAAACCATTGTTTATCTATAGTATTTCAATGGGTGATCCCAAGTTGCATTGGAAGTGCATATTATTAATATATTAGTCGTGGTATACAGTGCATTATATTATTGTATATGTTTTTTATACTGTGCTCAATGTTAGCTTTGCTATATATGAATTTGACTCTATTCAGCGTGTTAGTCGTACGTGGCTTTCTTTTGTTAGAGAAATTCATCATAAGAATAGGTCTCAGCACCACCCAATTCATTCCACCTTAGCATTAACCATCCTAAGGCCAACCTAACTTAACCTAACATAACCCTCACCCCAGTTAGCGTTGGGAATTTAATCATTATGTGAAATAATCTGGGGTTTATTATTCACAATTGAGGCTAATGGTGGTGTTTTCAGTCCCGGGTTAACCGTAGCATAACATTTAAGTCGAGTTGCAGCCATAGTTAAGGTCAAGTAGACCCTCCCTCATCCAGTGTAAGAGTCAACAAGGGTCTTGGTGGTTGCCTGGCCTGGCCCCTCTTCCGTAAACACTTCACCTATCTCTGGGAAGTAATGAACTACAGCGCCGCCACCACGCCGCCCTCAGCCGCTCCGTCTTCAAGATCTTCTCTCTTCTTCACTTGATCGAGGATGATGTCAAGATTAGTGTGTCAGTCGTGCCGTAGTTTGTGCAGTGTATATGAGAAGAAGAAGGGGTAGTTCACACAGTAAAAATAGTGAAAGAGAGTTTTAATTTTGAGACGATGAAAAGACAGCGAAAGGAAGAGACTAACTCATCCGGATCCTTAGAGATGTGCACCCACACACACACACACATATATATATATATATATATATATGATATATATATATATATATATATATATATATATATATATATATATATATATATATATATATATATATATATATATATATATATATATATATATATATATATATATATATATATATATTTGTTTTTTCATGTAAATGTCGTTTGTATATTGTATAAGCTGGATAGAAAATGGGAAAGCACGTAAACATAAGCCTTTAATATTCGCCGGGCGTGATATCAAGGCATACTGTAGCGACCGACCACAGTGTCCTGGGTGGCAACTATATACTGTATATTACATCTTTTCCCTTTGATATCATATTCCCCAGATAAAAGTTCGAGATGGTTACAGATCGCTGGTAGCTAGCGAGAGTAGGAGTAGTTCTGAGCTTCGGGGAGCGCAAGATAGCCAGGGTATAGCTACAGGAGTGTCGACAAGAGAACATGTATTCAGGGCTCTTGTCGTTTCCGCACTTTTTATGGCACCAGTTACAACCCCTGTGAGGATACTAGACCCCTCTATACCGCGGCTGTTGTACAGGAACTCGCCCGCGGTGCTGATGAGGTGACGACGGTAACTGGCATTCACCCCATCGCTGACAAGAAGAAGTACATCCATTATACACCTTTTTTATTAAACTCGATTGATTGAAAATAAAAATAATTAAATAAAGGAGATTGGTTGGGTGGTCGGGCTATTATCGACTTTTTATTTAGTATATAAAACTGTCCAGGGATTTCGTGGTCTTGTTGGGTGAAGTTGTTAGTAGTTTATTACAATAATTGACGGTGTTGGGGATAAAATCCGACTTCAGTTGGAAAAGGGATTAGCATTTATATGAGCAGGTGGAACTCTCCCCGGGTTATGCTGGAGTGTATAACTCACAGGTACTTACAATATCCAGTTTATAGTGTAATGTGCATTTCCTGGTGCTCACAATAATCAGGTTGTACTGTAGTGTACAGCTCCTGGTACTCATAGTATACAGTATATCCAAACTGTCATGCAATTGGAGACTACAAGCGCTCATTTTATCCGGATTGCACTGTAGTGTGGAAGTTACTGATGCTCGCAATATATGTGTTGTGCTGTAGTGTGGAAACTACCGTAACTTACAATATCCGGGTTATATTGCAGTGCTACTCCTTCTATTATCACGTTTCCTGCGTTCACTGTATCCGGGTTAAACAAAAGCACACAGGTTGATGTTGCCATCTGGGTGTAGGTGTTGCTGCATGATGTAGGTATCATTATCTTTGTGTTGCAGAAGAGTGTTGACTGTCTTTGGTGTCCACATTGTTGATATTCGCTGTTTCAAGTTTGTGTTCCAGCGTGTCCTCTCTAATCCGTTATTATATCCGGGTCGAAATCATGTCATACAGGTTGCTTCGCACCTACTATTCTAAGCTTATAGTGTAATGAATATGCTGTTAGTATTCGTTATCTCTGGGTTATATAGAGAAGGTTATTCGTTTTCTAAATTCCCACTTTAAATATATACACTTTTAAGACCCATTATATCCGGTTTGAAATATAGTATAGAGGTTTACTGGGCACCTTTGATATTCTTACTGTACTAAAAACTTTTGATTCCATCAAGGTCTCACATCTAAAAGCCATCGAGCACATTCCTACTAGGTCCGCACTGCTGTTTTTAACGGCTGGAGTATTTTAAACCTTCAATGACGGCGGTGAGCAGAACAATGATAGTGATGATAGTGTCCCATGAAGAGTTTGGCATATTTAATGATGGTGATTATGATGATGGTAGTGTCCCATGAAGAGTCTGGAATATTTATTGATGATTTTGATGATGGTGATGATGGTAATGATAGTGTTAATAGTAAAGCTCGTCTCTTACGTCACACTCAGCCTTGATACTCAAGTAGGAGAGAGACGATTCAGAAGTCGAGTGTGAGTTTTAAAAGACCACTGAAGACAGGAGTCAGATGGGGTGACACCAAAGTGGAAGGCAAGTGAAAAAGAGTCAATGCCAAGGTGAGAGAGAGAGAGAGAGAGAGAGAGAGAGAGAGAGAGAGAGAGAGAGCAAACTGCACTTCCAACTTTCCTTGCACACTGCATCCCCCCCCTCCCCACCACCCCCACTCCCCACGTTCGCCCACTCCCCACTGACCCCTTCCCACAATCCCCACTCTCTACCATCTCCACTCCCCACCATCCACACTCCCCACTAGGGAGTGACAGTTTTGCAAAAGTTTTCAAAATCTAAATGCTTGGGTTGGATTATTTGTCTATCGGCCACGCTAATTCCGAATATGTTTGAGTTTTTTACATCATTGCATTAGAAGGTTTGTGGATACTTTTGGGTTTGGCATGAAAAAATGCGAAAAACTGTAAATAATAAAGCGGATCAGCAATGTGGGCACAACCTGTTAAATCAAGTTATTAAACTGATTATTCGACTTACCAAAATATATCATTCATAATATGCTATTGTTTTACAACTCAATGCGCTACAAATTATGCCGATATTTTTGCTGCAAGTCACCACATACGTATATTTCGAAAACTGAGTATTATCAACCATATGTGCCAATGGCAGGCCAATGGTAATATTTACAGAGTTTGTTGAGGCTCCCTGGACGGGAATGCCCTGAATTTATTCCACGTTGATCAGTCCTGGGACTGATCAACGAATTCAGCCCAAGTAGCTTGACTTGGACAGTTAAGGACAAAATCTCAGTCCGTACTTTTGAATAAAATATTGTTCAATAGGTGGTGATATTGAAGTGCTGAAAGTTGTTTTTTCTGTGTTGTTTTGCAGTTAGTTCAAAGGGCCGCAACCAAGATGGGTCGTCCTAAGATTAGCAACACTCAGTTGCGCCAGGGTAACGATAAGGTGTTCGGGGTTCGGATGCCTCTGCCATCTAACAAGTTGCCTCTGAACAAGGAAGTTGGAAGTGCCCTGGCTTATGAAGCAGAAAACGAGAGGTTAAGGAGAAGAACAAATGCTTTTGATTATATGGATGCCACCAACAAGGTGACTGAGAAGGTACTGGATGTGTATAGAAAGGCCACTGTCCCCACTATCTCTGAAATCAGGGTGAAAATGAGAGTCCACGACCTGTGGAGGATGCGGAGGGAGACGATGATGATGAAGGGAAATGGACAGAAACAGAAAAGGAAGAAAACGAAGAACGGGAAGCTGAAGATGAGGTTCGAGGATAGAGCTGAGAAGTTGTTTGATGTGGCAGACGACAGCAAAGTGCACGAACGAGAGAAAAGCTTCCTGGCAGCCCAGAGGAAACCGGGAAGGGAGGGCTGCATTGATGGCGTTGACAAAATTGTGACTGCCAAGCTGAAAGAAGAGAGGGAGAAGGAAGCGAAGAGGGCAAAGAAAAGGGCTGAGGAAGAGAGGAAAACTGAGAAGATGAGGTCAAAGAGTAAGGAGGAGATGGAGAGGATGTCGTGTAAAGTGTCGGCAGTGGATGACAGTGCTCAGGAAGAAGATAGTGATTATAAGGATGTCAATGACAATGAGTTCAAGGCTATGGTCGACAGGAGAGCAAGATCAGAGAAAAGGAAAAGGGAGAAAGAAGCCGAGGACAGGATCGGAGAAACTGCTGACAGGTTCAAGGTATCCAATGATGCAGTGGCTCACATCGCAAACACCATCAGAGCTGCAGACAACATCATAACTGAAGGGGACAAGTCTAAAGTGACTAACTGGAAGAAAGTGGAGAGAGTCAGGAAGAGGTCACGAGAACAGAAAAAAAGAAAAGTTCAGGGGATTCAAGGTCAGAGGTCTCATGGTAGATGAGAGGATCAATGAGAACAAGATAGTGACTGGTGTAGGTGAGAAGAACCACAAGAGATTCGCCATGGAAAAGAGGGAAGACTGTGCAGTGATCGGCTTCCATGTTCCATGAGCGGGAATGTCCTGAATTCATTCCACGGAATCTATCCACGCCGTTGGTAATATTGGGCCCTGGTTTTCGAAATATACATATGTGGTGACTTGCAGCAAAAATATCGGCATAATTTGTAGCGCATTGAGTTGTAAAACAATAGCATATTATGAACCAGTGTACACAGTAGTCGAATAATCCAATTCAATAACTTGATTTTAACAGGTTGTGCCACATTGCCAGTCCCTTTATTATTAACAGTTTTTTCGCGTTTTCATGCCAAACCCAAAAGTATCCACAAACCTTCTAATGCAATGATGTAAAAAACTCAAACATATTCGGAATTAGCGTGGCCGATAGACAAATAATCCAACCCAAGCAATTAGATTTTGAAAACTTTTGCAAAACTGTCACTCCCTAGTGGGGAGTGTGGATGGTGGGGAGTGGAGATGGTAGAGAGTGGGGATTGTGGGAAGGGGTCAGTGGGGAGTGGGCGAACGTGGGGAGTGGGGGTGGTGGGGAGGGGGGGGATGCAGTGTGCAAGGAAAGTTGGAAGTGCAGTTTGCTCTCTCTCTCTCTCTCTCTCTCTCTCTCACAACCTGAAAATATATTACGCGTTCTCACCATAATTGAGCAAATAAAATACACTTTCCTGTGGGCCTTGAGTTGAATTGACCAAGTCTGTGTGGACAATTTTATACATGTTTTTTCCCCATTTAGATGTCAGGGAGAATGACCGACGCTTCTTTAAGAAATCTGAAGAGATACGATTGAAAATTCTTAAACCATTAGTTATATTCCCGTTTAGCAGTGGGTTCTTCCTTGTCGGCCACGTCAAGATAAGTTGTCGAGGAATTCAGTAATAGACTGTAGAGGTGTGAGTGGTGACGGTAATGTGGATAAGATAAGGAGTATATCTGATGTTTGTGTGCATATTGGTGGGCAAATGGGCCTCAGTAATCGTTGGTTCTTAGTCGTGGTTCGGCCCTAGTCATGATGTCCTAATGGCCCCTCAAAGCTAATGGACTGAACCCTAATACTTATGGGTAACAGAGCTAGTGGGCCCCAGCTGTTATGATAATAGGCTGGGGTCTATGACACTGGGAGTCTGTTAAGAATGGGGTCATATTTGACCTACATTCAGTGCTGGTGAGAAGAGTAGCAGGTGTATGGACGAGAGTATCTCTCTCTCTCTCTCTCTCTCTCTCTCTCTCTCTCTCTCTCTCTGCCTGTCTTGGCATGATATGCTCCTTAAGGTGGATCATTGCTTGCGCTCACTCATACAAGATTCTCTCATTAGCATAAGTAATTTCTTCATTACGTTTTTATAGAAGATGATCGTTCCCAGGATAAGTCTTTTTTTTTTCCTATAAAGGAAAACACACTTCCATCAGCCTCCCGAACCAGACTCACCGCCCTCAACTGTAGTCGACTGTTATTATGTGTGTCTACGGAGTTAGGGACGCTAACACCAAAGATTAGACGTCCCCAGCTAAAGTGAACCTGACCAACATAAGTTGGGGAGTCTAATCTTCAGGTGATCCGACCAAACTTACAGACTGAATGGATCCATACTAACTCTCTAGTGTTATTTGTCCTCCCAAACTACAGTTATTGAGCACCACCAAATGTACTGTACGTGTCGCATATTTACTCCTGCATGACGTGTTGCCATGGTGAGCATATTTCTTGTTATTTCACTTATATTTCCGAACAAATGTAATGAATGATATTAAATAAATATGACGATCATCAGAAGCAGAATGTTACGTAGGGTGAGTCATTCTACATGACGGCGTTACAAGCTCGTTAACAAACATAGCCGTTAGGATGAGTGTATACAGTGAACGTCAGGAGAGTAAGAATTGATAAAACCTGTTCTTTATTTCCGCTTAAGACTCCCACAGCCTCCTCTTGCTGAACACTATGGCGACTTGTGATTGTCTGCTGACCAATCTCCTTTCAGTGGTAACTCATTTTCTCTCCTCTGTGGTAATAAATGCTTCCTCAGTACGTATTAATTCAGTTTGCTAAGAAACATCTCTCTTGATTCTTTATTTGTTGACGACAATTGTATGTGTTAACTTAGAATAGTCACTTACGATCTTAGTTGTTGGAGCGAAGTAACATTAACATCCACTACATAACCTAACCTAACCTAAAGTAACCTAACCTAACCTAACCGCACGATGGGTAATATCACCACAGTAACCAGCTTTAACCAGCATATGCCACACAAATGTTAATTAATCTTATTTCCTCTTACCCACGATAATTTTTCCCCAGTTCTGATAATTGGCTCTAGCTTTAATCATTGTCCATAGGCCTAATAGTGTTTTTTATATTTGTGATTATCTTTCCATTTGTCCTGATTATTATTCAGTTTGTGCTGGTAATTTGTCCAAAGTGTCGATAATTTTTCAAGAGGTCTTATTATTTTTCCCTCCGTCCTCATTATTTCTATCTTATCCTGATCATTTTCCTTAGTTGTGATCATTTTCCCCTTGTTCTAAGAATTTTTTATCTTGTCCCTAATCGTTTTTCTTTTGTCGTGATCATTGTTACCTAGTTCTGATAAGTCCTTAATTTTCATGATTTTCCCTTTTTTTCCCAAGATCTGAATATATTTCCATAGTCCTGATAGTCCTGATATTATTATGGGGATGACATCATGTTTCCGAAAAATTTTCCCGAGTTCTAATAATTTCCCCAGTTTCTCATAATTTTTCCAACAATTCGGATAATTTTCCTCAGTTTTCCCTCAATATGTCGTAAGATATTAGTATATTTTGTCTCAAGACGTAATCATAATCGTCTCACCTAATCAACTTACTCTTTCAAGGTCACTTACTTATTATAATTTAAAAGTAACTTATTTCTCACCTAGGACAGGGGATATTTGGAGAAGCTCATATATTGTATATTGTATAACTGTGTTACAAGTACAGTAAATTCCTATAAATTCATTAATATTTCTTAAGTACTGTATTCGATAGGAAGTAATTAATGGCTTTATTCATATAAAGTTAGTAATTTGTTCTATCTTATTTCATAAAAAAACAATTTTTGTCTTCAATCATAGAAAGGTAGTAATTTCTATCTTCATTCACAAACACGTAGTAATTTTTATCTTCATTCATAAAAAAATGAATTTATATTAATTCATAAAAAGTAATAATTTCTTTTTTCTTAAATTAAAAAAGCAAGTAATTTCTATCTTCATCCATACAAACGTAATAATTTATATTTTCATTCACAAACCCGTAGTAATTTCTGTCTTCATTCATAAACAGATCCTTCACCCACTGTAATACACGAAGAAGCACAATTAAAAAACATGTATTAGTGTTGTAGATAAAGCCGCCTACGAGTATATCCTTTTCCGTACAAATGTTCACGCGTGAATTTGCACTGATAGCGAATGACGTGTGACAGGGGGGAGAAGAGCCGTGACCAGTGTTCCATGATTTGGCATTCCCCCTGGACAGCCTCTCATGGCATCTGTCATCCCATGGCAAGAGTACATTATCTCCCAACTGTTATATTTTCTAATGAAGAAAAACAAAACGTATTTTTTGCTTTTCTCTTTGTGTGTGTTTGTGTGTGTGTAATAATAATAATAATAATAATAATTAACGGTTTATTGAAAGAGCTTACAGCCAGAAGGCTGAAACATATAATACATATTTGTGAACAATACGAATTACAAATAATACAAGTGACATAAGTGACACAAATAAGACATATAATAACTAGATGGGGAAAAGCTCAAACTACAGTTCATTTCAACATAGTGACAGTGCAAGGAGTAGTGTTTACTGGGAGGAATACACTGATTTATTATGTTATTGATAATTTCACAATTGCCGACTGGCTGTTCTTATATAATCAGTCTGCTGTGCTCGTATGGGCTGGATGCATGGTGTCGAAATGTTAAATTTCTGAATTTAGATCTCAGGTAGTAGTAGGAGCCGGTGTGTGTGTGTGTGTGTGTGTGTGTCTCTCTCTCTCTGGCTCTGTACATTTACATTATTTTTTTTTCCCCAGAAATTACTTGAATCTCGTTTTTCCAATGTTGATGTTTGTGCTTACGTGAAATATATAGATGTACCTTGTAAAGTACATTATCGCCACACAAAATGTACTGTTTGATACGTATTTTCTATTAGAGTTTGGTGGTTGGTAATTTTTCTTCAATAAGTATATATTTTTCTTTGTAACACATTATTATACGAGTCAGTGTATTGTGTGTGTTTTTTTTAGTCATATTATTTACTTCAGGTTACAGTTACACATGGACGCGATAGTTCAGTATTCTAGGTTATAACTCAGATGTATTGGTGTGTATCAACCAGATGTAGTTATTACATGATGTACAGTATTACATAATGTGTACCATAATACATAGTAAAACACTTACCTTAACGACGTGTATTATAACACTTACCTTAGCGACGTCTATTATAACACTCACCTTAGTGACGTGTATTATAACACTTACCTTAGCGACGTGTATTATAACACTCACCTTAGTGACGTGTATTATAACACTTACCTTAGCGACGTGTATTATAACACTCACCTTAGTGACGTGTATTATAACACACCCAGCGACGTTGCAACACTCACTCAACGACGTGTGTAGACACTGACCTTCGCGACGTGTAGGCTGGCGCATCTACCTTAGCGACGGGGTATTATTACACACCTTAGCGACGTGTATTATAACACTCACCTTAGCGACGTGTATTATAACACTTGCCTTAGCGACGGGTATTATTATTACACACCTTAGCGACGCATGAGTAACACCACCAACGATGCAGGCGACGTACAACACTGAAGACGGCATTATAACACACCTTAACGACGTGTATTATTACACACCTTAGCGACGTGTATTATAACACTCACCTCAGCGAAGTGTAATATAACACATCTTAGCGACGTGTATTATAACACTCACCTCAGCGACGTGTAATATAACACACCTTAGCGACGTGTATTATAACACACCTTAGCGACATGTATTATAACACACCTTAGCGACGTGTAATATAACACACCTTAGCGACGTGTATTATAACACTCGCCTCAGCGACGTGTAATATAACACACCTTAGCGACGTGTAATATAACACACCTTAGCGACGTGTATTATAACACTCACCTCAGCGACGTGTAATATAACACACCATAGCGACGTGTATTATAACACTCACCTTAACGACGTGTATTATAACACTCACCTTACCGACGTGTAATATAACACACCTCAGCGACGTGTAATATAACACACCTCAGCGACGTGTAATATAACACACCTTAGCGACGTGTAATATAACACACCTTAGCGACGTGTAATATAACACACCTCAGCGACGTGTAATATAACACACCTTAGCGACGTGGAATATAACACACCTTAGCGACGTGGAATATAACACACCTTAGCGACGTGCATTATAACACTCACCTTACCGACGTGTATTATATCACACCTTACCGACGTGTAATATAACACACCTTAGCGACGTGTATTATAACACTCACCTTAGCGACGTGTAATATAACACACTTTAGCGACGTGTATTATAACACTCACCTTAGCGACGTGTAATATAACACACCTTAGCGACGTGTAATAAAACACACCTTAGCGACGTGTATTATAACACTCACCTTAGCGACGTGTAATATAACACAGCTTAGCGACGTGTAATATAACACACCTAAGCGACGTGTATTATAACACTCACCTTAGCGACGTGTAATATAACACACCTTAGCGACGTGTATTATAACACTCACCTTAGCGACGTGTAATATAACACACCTTAGCGACGTGTAATATAACACATCTTACCGACGTGTATTATAACACTCCCCTTAATGACGTGTATTATAACACTCACCTTAACGACGTGTATTATAACACTCACCTTAATGACGTGTATTATAACACTCACCTTAACGACGTGTATTATAACACTCACCTTAACGACGTGTATTATAACACTCACCTTAGTGACGTGTAATATAACACACCTTACCGACGTGTATTATAACACTCCCCTTAATGACGTGTATTATAACACTCACCTCAACAACGTGTATTCTAACACTCACCTTAGTGACGTGTATTATAACACTCACCTTAACGACGTGTATTAAAACACTCCCCTTAACGACGTGTATTGTTACACACCTTAGCGACGTGTAATATAACACACCTTAGCGACGTGTAATATAACACACCTTACCGACGTGTATTATAACACTCCCCTTAATGACGTGTATTATAACACTCACCTCAACAACGTGTATTCTAACACTCACCTTAGTGACGTGTATTATAACACTCACCTTAACGACGTGTATTATAACACTCACCTTAACGACGTGTATTATAACACTCCCCTTAACGACGTGTATTGTTACACACCTTAACGACGTGTATTATGACACTCACCTTAGCGACGTGTATTATAACACACACCTTAACGACGTGTATTGTTACACACCTTAACGACGTGTATTATAACACTCACCTTAACGACGTGTATTATAACACTCACGTTAACGACGTGTAATATAACACTCACCTTAACGACGTGTATTATAACACTCACCTTAACGACGTGTAATATAACACTCCCCTTAATGACGTGTATTATAACACTCACCTTAGCGACGTGTATTATAACACTCACCTTAACGACGTGTATTATAACACTCTCCTTAATGACGTGTATTATAACACTCCCCTTAACGACGTGTATTATAACACGCTCCTTAACGACGTGTAATATAACACTCCCCTTAATGACGTGTATTATAACACTCACCTTAACGACGTGTATTATAACACTCCCCTTAATGACGTGTATTATAACACTCACCTTAACGACGTGTATTATAACACTCACCTTAATGACGCGTATTATAACACTCACCTTAACGACGTGTATTATAACACTCACCTTAACGACGTGTAATATAACACTCCCCTTAATGACGTGTATTATAACACTCACCTTAGCGACGTGTATTATAACACTCACCTTAACGACGTGTGTTATAACACTCTCCTTAACGACGTGTAATATAACACTCCCCTTAATGACGTGTATTATAACACTCTCCTTAACGACGTGTGTTATAACACTCTCCTTAACGACGTGTAATATAACACTCCCCTTAACGACGTGTATTCTAACACTCACCTTAACGACGTGCATTATAACACTCACCTTAACGACGTGTATTATAACACTCACCTTAACGACGTGTAATATAACACTCACCTTAACGACGTGTATTATAATACTCACCTTAACGACGTGTATTATAACACTCACCTTAACGACGTGTAATATAACACTCCCCTTAACGACGTGTATTATAACACTCACCTTAACGACGTGTATTATAACACTCTCCTTAACGACGTGTAATATAACACTCCCCTTAACGACGTGTATTATAACACTCACCTTAACGACGTGTATTATAACACTCACCTTAACGACGTGTAATATAACACACCTTAGCGACGTGTATTATAACACTCCCCTTAATGACGTGTATTATAACACTCACCTTAACGATGTATTATAACACTCCCTTAATGACGTAGGTAATACAACACTTCACTCTTAACGACGTAATATAACATCTTCTGTTAATGACGTGTATTATAACACTCAACGCGAAGGACGGTATTATAACACTTACCACGTATTTTAACACTCTCCTTAACGACGTGTATTATAACACTCACCTTAACGACGTATAATATAACACACCTTAGCGACGTGTATTATAACACTCCCCTTATTGACGTGTATTATAACACTCACCTTAACGACATGTATTATAACACTCCCCTTAATGACGTGTATAATAAGACTCACCTTAACGACGTGTATTATAACACTCACCTTAATGACGTGTATTATAACACTCCCCTTAATGACGTGTATTATAACACTCACCTTAACGACGTGTATTATAACACTCACCTTAATGACGTGTATTATAACACTCCCCTTAATGACGTATACACTCACCTTAACGACGTGTATTATAACACTCACCTTAACGACGTATAATATAACACACCTTAGCGACGTGTATTATAACACTCCCCTTATTGACGTGTATTATAACACTCACCTTAACGACATGTATTATAACACTCCCCTTAATGACGTGTATAATAAGACTCACCTTAACGACGTGTATTATAACACTCACCTTAATGACGTGTATTATAACACTCCCCATAATGACGTGTATTATAACACTCACCTTAACGACGTGTATTATAACACTCACCTTAATGACGTGTATTATAACACTCCCCTTAATGACGTGTATTATAACACTCACCTTAACGACGTGTATTATACCACCACCTAATGACGTATTATAACACCCCTAATGACGTGTATTATAACACTCACCTCCTTAATGACGTAAACATTATAACACTCCCTTTGGCGTGTATTATAACAATTCAAGACGTGTATTGATAATAATTCAATTTACCGATGTGTATTATAACACCTACCTTAATGACGTGTATTATAACACTCCCCTTAATGTGTAATATAACACTCTACCAATTACTTTATTATAACACCTACCTTAACGACGCAATGATAACCCACCCATAATGCATTATAACACTCCCCTTATCGACGTGTGTATTATAATACCACCTTAACGACGGTATTATAACACTCACCTTAATGACGTGTATTATACCAATCCCCTTAACGACGTAAAAGTATTATAACACCACCAATGACGTATTATAACACTCACCTTAACGACGTGTATTATAACACTTAACGACGTGTATTATAATATCTACCTTAACGACGTGTAATATAACACTTCTAATGACGTGTATTATAACACTACCTTAACGACGTATTATAACACTTCTAACGACGTATTATAACACTCACCTTAATGACGTGTATTATAACACTCCCCTTAATGACGTGTATTATAACACTCCCCTTAACGACGTGTATTATAACACTCACCTTAACGACGTGTATTATAACACTCACCTTAATGACGTGTATTATAACACTCACCTTAATGACGTGTATTATAACACTCCCCTTAATGACGTGTATTATAACACTCACCTTAACGACGTGTATTATAACACTCACCTTAATGACGTGTATTATAACACTCACCTTAATGACGTGTATTATAACACTCCCCTTAATGACGTGTAATATAACACTCACCTTAACGACGTGTATTATAACACTCACCTTAACGACGTGTAATATAACACACCTTAACGACGTGTATTATAACACTCCCCTTAATGACGTGTATTATAACACTCACCTTAACGACGTGTATTATAACACTCACCTTAATGACGTGTATTATAACACTCCCCTTAACGACGTATATTATAACACTCACCTTAACGACGTGTATTATAACACTCACCTTAACGACGTGTATTATAACACACACCTTAACGACGTGTATTATAACACTCACCTTAACGACGTGTATTATAACACACACCTTAAGGACGTGTATTATAACACTCACCTTAAGGACGTGTATTATAACACTCACCTTAACGACGTGTATTATAACACTCACCTTAACGACGTGTATTAAAACACTCACCTTAACGACGTGTATTATAACACTCCCCTTAATGACGTGTATTATAACACTCACCTTAACGACGTGTATTATAACACTCCCCTTAACGACGTGTATTATAACACTCACCTTAATGACGTGTATTATAACACTCCCCTTAATGACGTGTATTATAACACTCACCTTAACGACGTGTATTATAACACTCACCTTAATGACGTGTATTATAACACTCCCCTTAATGACGTGTATTATAACACTCCCCTTAACGACGTGTATTATAACACTCAACCTTAACGACGTGTATTATAACACTCATCTTAATGACGTGTATTATAATACTCCCTTTAATGACGTGTATTATAACACTCACCTAAACGACTTGTATTATAACACTCACCTTAACGACGTGTAATATAACACACCTTAGCGACGTGTATTATAACACTCCCCTTAATGACGTGTATTATAACACTCACCTTAACGACGTGTAATATAACACTCCCGTTAATGACGTGTATTATAACACTCACCTTTGCGACGTGTATTATAACACTCCCCTTAATGACGTGTATTATAACACTCTCCTTAACGACGTGTATTATAACACTCACCTTAACGACGTATAATATAACACACCTTAGCGACGTGTATTATACTTACTCCCATATGATGTAATTATAACACTCACCTTAACGACATGTATTATAACCCTCCCCTTAATGACGTGTATAATAACACTCACCTTAACGACGTGTATTATAACACTCACCCTAATGACGTGTATTATAACACTCCCCTTAATGACGTGTATTATAACACTCACCTTAACGACGTGTATTATAACACTCATCTTAATGACGTGTATTATAACACTCCCCTTAATGACGTGTATTATAACACTCACCTTAACGACGTGTATTATAACACTCACCTTAACGACGTGTAACATAACATACCTTAGCGACGTGTATTATAACACTCCCCTTAACGACGTGTATTATAACACTCACCTTAACGACGTGTATTATAACACTCACCTTAATGACGTGTATTATAACACTCCCCTTAACGACGTGTATTATAACACTTACCTTAATGACGTGAATTATAACACTCACCTTAACGACGTGTATTATAACACTCACCTTAACGACGTGTATTATAACACTCACCTTAACGACGTGTATTATAACACTCCCCTTAATGACGTGTATTATAACACTCACCTTAATGACGTGTATTATAACACTCCCCTTAATGACGTGTAATATAACACTCACCTTAACGACGTGTATTATATCACTCACCTTAATGACGTGTATTATAACACTCACCTTAATGACGTGTATTATAACACTCCCCTTAATGACGTGTAATATAACACTCACCTTAACGACGTGTATTATAACACTCACCTTAACGACGTGTAATATAACCCACCTTAGCGACGTGTATTATAACACTCCCCTTAATGACGTGTATTATAACACTCACCTTAACGACGTGTATTATAACACTCACCTTAATGACGTGTATTATAACACTCCCCTTAACGACGTGTATTATAACACTCACCTTAATGACGTGTATTATAACACTCACCTTAACGACGTGTATTATAACACTCACCTTAACGACGTGTATTATAACACTCACCTTAACGACGTGTATTATAACACTCCCCTTAATGACGTGTATTATAACACTCACCTTAACGACGTGTATTATAACACTCCCCTTAACGACGTGTATTATAACACTCACCTTAATGACGTGTATTATAACACTCCCCTTAATGACGTGTATTATAACACTCCCCTTAACGACGTGTATTATAACACTCACCTTAACGACGTGTATTATAACACTCACCTTAATGACGTGTATTATAACACTCACCTTAATGACGTGTATTATAACACTCCCCTTAATGACGTGTATTATAACACTCACCTTAACGACGTGTATTATAACACTCACCTTAATGACGTGTATTATAACACTCACCTTAATGACGTGTATTATAACACTCCCCTTAATGACGTGTAATATAACACTCACCTTAACGACGTGTATTATAACACTCACCTTAACGACGTGTAATATAACACACCTTAGCGACGTGTATTATAACACTCACCTTAACGACGTGTTATAACACTCCGCCTTAACGGCGTGTATTATAGCACTCACCTTAACGGCGTGTTATAACACTCCGTTAATGACGTGTGTTATAGCACTCACCTTAACGACGTGTATTATAACACTCCCTTAACGACGTATTATAACACTCGCATAGCGGCGTGTATTATAACACTCCCCTTAATGACGTGTATTATAACACTCACCTTAACGACGTGTATTATAACACTCACCTTAATGACGTGTATTATAACACTCCCCTTAATGACGTGTATTATAACACTCCCCTTAACGACGTGTATTATAACACTCACCTTAACGACGTGTATTTTAACACTCACCTTAATGACGTGTATTATAACACTCCTCTTAATGACGTGTATTATAACACTCGCCTTAGCGACGTGTATTATAACACTCACCTTAACGACGTGTAATATAACACACCTTAGCGACGTTTATTATAACACTCCCCTTAATGACGTGTATTATAACACTCTCCTTAACGACGTGTAATATAACACACCTTAGCGACGTGTATTATAACACTCCCCTTAATGACGTGTATTATAACACTCACCTTAATGACGTGTATTATAACACTCACCTTAGCGACGTGTATTATAACACTCACCTTAATGACGTGTATTATATCACCTTAACGACGTGTAATATAACACACCTTAGCGACGTGTATTATAGCACTCACCTTACCGACGTGTATTATAACACTCCCCTTAACGACGTGTATTATAACACTCCCCTTAATGACGTGTATTTTAACACTCTCCTTAACGACGTGTATTATAACACTCACCTTAACGACGTGTATTATAACACTCACCTTAACGACGTGTATTATAACACTCCCGTTAACGACGTGTATTATAACACTCACCTTAACGACGTGTATTATAACACTCCCCTTAACGACGTGTATTATAACACTCACCTTAATGACGTGTATTATAACACTCCCCTTAATGACGTGTATTATAACACTCACCTTAACGACGTGTATTATAACACTCACCTTAATGACGTGTATTATAACACTCCCCTTAATGACGTGTATTATAACACTCCCCTTAACGACGTGTATTATAACACTCACCTTAACGACGTGTATTTTAACACTCACCTTAATGACGTGTATTATAACACTCCCCTTAATGACGTGTATTATAACACTCGCCTTAGCGACGTGTATTATAACACTCACCTTAACGACGTGTAATATAACACACCTTAGCGACGTTTATTATAACACTCCCCTTAATGACGTGTATTATAACACTCTCCTTAACGACGTGTAATATAACACACCTTAGCGACGTGTATTATAACACTCCCCTTAATGACGTGTATTATAACACTCCATAGCGACGTGTGTTATAACACTCGCATAATGACGTTAATGTTATATCACCTTAACGACGTGTAATATATACACCTTAGCGGCGTGTGTTATAGCACTCCTTGCCGACGTGTATTAACACTCCCTTAACGACGTATCGATGCCAGCACTCATAATGACGTAAAGATTTTAACACTCTCATAACGACGTGTATTATAACACTCACCTTAATACGGCGGTATATTATAACACTCACCTTAACGACGTGTACTTAGCACTCACCTTAACGTGTATTATAACACTCACCTTACCGACGTGTATTATAACACTCACCTTAATGACGTGTATTATAACACTCACCTTAATGACGTGTATTATAACACTCCCCTTAATGACGTGTATTATAACACTCACCTTAACGACGTGTATTATAACACTCACCTTAATGACGTGTATTATAACACTCACCTTAATGACGTGTATTATAACACTCCCCTTAATGACGTGTAATATAACACTCACCTTAACGACGTGTATTATAACACTCACCTTAACGACGTGTAATATAACACACCTTAGCGACGTGTATTATAACACTCCCCTTAATGACGTGTATTATAACACTCACCTTAACGACGTGTATTATAACACTCACCTTAATGACGTGTATTATAACACTCCCCTTAACGACGTATATTATAACACTCACCTTAACGACGTGTATTATAACACTCACCTTAACGACGTGTATTATAACACACACCTTAACGACGTGTATTATAACACTCACCTTAACGACGTGTATTATAACACACACCTTAAGGACGTGTATTATAACACTCACCTTAAGGACGTGTATTATAACACTCACCTTAACGACGTGTATTATAACACTCACCTTAACGACGTGTATTATAACACTCACCTTAACGACGTGTATTATAACACTCACCTTAGCGACGTGTATTATAACACTCACCTTAACGACGTGTATTATAACACGCACCTTAACGACGTGTATTATAACACTCACCTTAACGACGTGTATTATAACACTCACCTTAGCGACGTGTATTATAACACTCACCTTAAGGACGTGTATTATAACACTCACCTTAACGACGTGTATTATAGCACTCACCTTAGCGACGTGTATTATAACACTCACCTTAACGACGTGTATTATAACACTCACCTTAAGGACGTGTATTATAACACTCACCTTAGCGACGTGTATTATAACACTCAACTTAAGGACGTGTATTATAACACTCACCTTAACGACGTGTATTATAACACTCGCCTTAACGACGTGTCGCCTTTTATAGCGGCGTTATTATGACTCCCTTAATGACGTGTATTATAACACTCTCCTTAACGACGTGTATAACACCTTAGCGACGTGTATTATAACCTCCCTTAATGGTATATTATAACACTCACCTTAATGGCGTGTATTATAGCTTACTCACCTTAGCGACGTGTAACGGCCGCATAACACTCCACCTTAATGACGATAATATTATAACACCTTAAGGACGTGTATTATAACACTCACCTTAGCGACGTGTATTATAACACTCACCTTAAGGACGTGTATTATAACACTCACCTTAACGACGTGTATTATAACACTCGCCTTAGCGACGTGTATTATAACACTCGCCTTAGCGACGTGTATTATAACACTCACCTTAGCGACGTGTATTATAACACTCACCTTAATGACGTGTATTATAACACTTACCTTAACGACGTGTATTATAACACTCACCTTAACGACGTGTATTATAACACTTACCTTAACGACGTGTATTATAACACACACCTTAACGACGTGTATTATAACACTCAGCTTAGCGACGTGTATTATAACACTCACCTTAGTGACGTGTATTATAACACTCGCCTTAACGACGTGTATTATAACACTCACCTTAGTGACGTGTATTATAGCGCACTTTCACCTTGCGGCGTGTATTACTGGCATACATAACGACGTGTATTTATTACACACCTTAGTGACGTCATTATGGCATACTTAACGACGTGTATTGTATTGTACACCTAAGCGGCGTGTATTATAACATTCACCCCTAACGACGTGTGATATAACACTTACCTTCAAACGACGTCATTATAACACTCATATGGGACGTGTGTTATAACACACACCTTAAGGACGTGTCAAACATAACACTCACCTTAACTGACGTGTATTATAACACTCACCTTAGGACGTGTATTATAACACACATAGGACATTGCCATTATAACACACCTTAGCGTGTGTATTATAACACTCACCTTAAGGATGTATAGCACACACATATAACGTGTGTTATTACACACCTAGTGACGTGTATAACATTCACCCTAACGACGTGTATTTATAACACTCACCTTAACGACGTGTATTATTACACACCTTAGCGACGCGTATTATATCACTCACCTTAACGACGTGTAATATTACACCTTAACGACGTGTATTATAACATTCACCCTAACGACGTGTATTATTACACACCTTAGCGACGTGTATTATAACCTGCCTTAACGACGTGTATTATTACACACCTTAGCGACGCGTATTATATCACTCACCTTAACGACGTGTAATATTACACCTTAACGACGTGTATTATAACATTCACCCTAACGACGTGTATTATTACACACCTTAGCGACGTGTATTATAACACTCACCTTAGTGACGTGCATTATTATACACCTTAGTGACGTGT
>NW_024726327.1:0-7140 GCF_018991925.1 Homarus americanus
GTTGTGAGTGTATGGGGCAGGTTTTATACGTCCACAGCAGAATCAGATGAAGTCAATGTATTTTTAGGAACACTTTCCATTGTTTAAGACACTAATTGAACGGTTCAGTATTGAATGGATTCAGACTGGCGATAATTGGGCTTCTTGTTAGCTAGTAGTCTCTGGTACAAGGAGTGGTGGTGGTGGTGGTGTGTAATGGTACAAGGTGGTGCAATAATTGTGATGTAGTCTCTGGCACATAGACTACGTATATTTTACTTTGTGCATAAAGTAAAATACACATATCAACATAGTTACTCTCATATAAAGTAAAAATATTAAGAATTATAAACATAACCTTTACTGCATTAATCAAGTACAGATACATGTATATAATCCACTTACTATTACAACCATGACGTGACTTGTTAACGATGCGAAAAATATCATAAGTAAACTAAAAAAAATAAAATAAAAAAAACTTGTCTGGGAATCCTTGCATTTCAGCCGCGGTTAATTATACAGTAACGAGTGAAGCTGATAGTAGCGCCCCAGTAATTAACAGTAAGGGTCTCCTCTCCATTGTGTTGTAATGAGAAAAATGGATAATGAAGAGGCGTTGAGGGGAGGCAGACTGTGGCCGGGTATTACCACTGGACAATGGTTAACACACTTTATACTAGTTCCCTCCACCTTTACACTGGGATATAACTCCATATTTCAGGTTCCCATAAACTTAACACTGACTATACACGTTTAATTATTGGAATACTTATGGTATGCATTTGTGTTTATATCAGGGTTATTGACCGGTCGTAGTGTTTCTTGAATGCATTGTTTGCATCTGTTAGTATGTCATATCTGCTCCCTCATCCTCCTCAACTACAGGTAACAAATTAGAAAGGTCATTTACCTCATATTCTTCTACGTTATATTCACCTGTCTCACTTCAATTTCCACCTGTTCATATATAGTATCTTCACACTCCCTTACCTCCACCTTCCTCGTCTCCACCTATTATCACCACTCCCCCTCCTCACCTGTTATCACCTACACTCACCACCTGGTCTCACCTGCCTGTAATACCATCCGTCACCTCTATCATTCAGTACAATCTTCAGGTAATGACTGTTTGCATCTGTCTCTCCGGTCATCAGTGTACACGTTGGTCACATAAATATATCAAAAGAATCTCAATCACGCAGGGAAGAAATTAGAATTAAATGAAGAGAAGTTGAATTTACGAGAAACATTTAATATTTCTTTAAAGCCGCCAACACCAATGTTACTGAGGACAAAGATACCACATAATGCTCAATATCTTTAATAGGAAATGTGTGGGTTTAAGATATACAATTTCCATAATAGATCAAAGCAGCATATCCTGAATAGACCTTTACCAAGCTGGACTCACTTAGGTGGACTCTAAAGATACATTATACGATTTTTTTAGTTTAACTTTTATTTACATTTTGTTCTCTCTCTAAATTATATATTCTGATACAACACAACTAAATAAAAGTGTTAAGCTGGAATTACCTGAGACAAATGTACCACAAGTAAATATTTTAATTAGCCTTCAGTTACCCCCATTTAAATACCTGTAACAATTAGTGATCTTCCGGTCTATTATCAAATGATTTTCCCCTTCACATAATTTCAATTACCTTATTAAACTACCTCACCCCCATCCACAATTAACATGGCTCTTCCCCTCACCTGTAATTAATGGCATTCTTCATTCACCTCATATCATCTATCACTAATTAAGCTCCTCACTCTGCTGTACCTTTACCACAAATTACTTATATTTACGACCAAAACCCATAAATAACAACGCAACCACAAATTCTTAAAAAAATTCTTAAAATGACGTCTGTATGATATAAACTTTTTACTGAACGGTGAAATGTGACTGAAGATTCGATCTGACAATATTACTGTCTCACTTGAGATAACAGAGAGAGAGAGAGAGAGAGAGAGAGAGAGAGAGAGAGAGAGAGAAACACACACACAAAGAAAATCACATATATACACAAACACACACGCACATACACACACGTATATAATAATAGTTGCCTCTCGTGTAACAAGGATGGCCGGTCCAAGGGCCACCTAGGCGTGATTTTATTTAAGGTGTAGAAGCTGTCGCTAACACAACAACCACACCCTGAGTTAACAGGTTGCATGACCCAGTGTCAAAGAATAATCCGAGAAGATTGGACAACTCGCCAACTGCACTGGCTAACCATTACCCCAGAACACGATCCGCAAATCGATATACATCCAGGTTCTCAATTACTGCTGGGTAGACAGAGGCAAACGGCGTAAAGAAACTTGCCCATAGTATCACCCTGCCCGGGGATCTAACCAGGGTCCGCACGCTTGCGAAGCGAGCATGCTGACCATTATACCACAGGTCACCGTACACACATATATAAACAGACACACACGCACACACACATACGCACAGACTCTCTCTCTCTCTCTCTGCCAGAAACGACCACTAACACACACTATGGTACAAAGACACTCACAGTATCTTATAAAGTTGGTTATGAGAATTACCTTTCCTCCTTGTGTTACCTCCACCATCACCTGAGTCCCACAACCTGCCAGCACATAACACTCTCGGTGATGTTGTGTGCTGGACGTTGAGCCCCGCGTGTATACACCCTCGTGGCTACACTCTCTCCTTTTACACCTGAATCAACACATATCCGATAACCACAGAGCCTTAGCATTCTCCAGAAAACATACCTAGCCACACGCAGACACACAGAAACACGTACACAAACACACGCGCAGACAGACAGACAAACAAACCAGACAGACAGACAGACGCGTGCGCATGTACACACGCATGCACGCACACGTACGCAAGCACCGAATTCCCCAGAAAAATCAATACACACTTACTGGAAGATTTTCACCTAGATCGCATGAATGCTTCTATTAAAACAGCAACAACAACATTGTCCTCACTCGTTGATGTGTGAAGCCCCCAACAGGTGAGCACAATGTTGCTGTTGTAATACAAACGTTGACACGATCTCCACTAATACCTGTAAGGCAGCGGTTATACAAATTATTCATGACGCCAAGTGAACCACTGTGTAGGAAGGAGTTATTCACTCATGGTTCATTATAATCTGACATTAAATTCCCTGAATAAACCAGTTTGGATTTACTCATCAAGTTCAGTAGAGAAAAGTCACAAACATGCCAGTTTCAGTGTAACATTATTTTAAAAGTTATAGTCAGTTCTGTGACTGGGCATATATCATTATATCTAAGAACAGTCTTTATAGATGAACCACCATACAATATCACCATGAACCACCATACAATATCGCCATGAACCACCATACAATATCACCATGAACCACCGTACAATATCACCATGAACCACCGTACAATATCACCATGAACCACCATACAATATCACCATGAACCACCATACAATATCACCATGAACCACCATACATTATCACCATAAACCACCATACAATATCGCCATGAACCAACATACAATATCACCATAAACCACCATACCCTATCACCATGAACCACTGTACAATATCACCATGAACCACCGTACAATATCATCATGAACCACCATACAATAACACCATGAACCACTGTACAATATCACCATGAACCACCATACAATATCGCCATGAACCAACATACAATATCACCATAAACCACCATACACTATCACCATGAACCACCATACAATATCACCATGAACCACCATACAATATCACCATAAACCACCATACACAATCACCATGAACCACCATACAATATCACCATGAACCACCATACAATATCACCATAAACCACCATACACTATCACCATGAACCATTATACAATATCACCATGAACCACCGTATAATATCACCATGAACCACCATACAACAATATCACCATGAACCATCATACAATATCACCATGAACCACCGTACAATATCACCATGAACCACCATACAATATCACCATGAACCACCATACAATATCACCATGAACCACCATACAATATCACCATGAACCACCATACAATATCACCATGAACCACCATACAATAACACCATGAACCACTCAGCTGTCAACATGTTACTGGTAGGATCCACCTGCCTCCAAACTCCTGACAGGTGTCATCAGTGGGTACATTAGATGTTGTGTGACCCGGTACTCGAACCATCACATTTTCAGCCCTTTACGTCATGACTGGGCACTGGCTCGCGCCTCTGAGCTGCAGCTGTAATATAGTTAGGCCCGACTAACTTTATGGCCGGGTCCTAAGTATATCACCTTAGTCTAGCTAAATAAAAGCCACCCAACGGCAGCTGTGACAATTCTCGAGACCAACCTCACTCAAAAACGCCTTTCTCCTCCACCCACCGAGTGGTGATTCACGTGAGAGTTTATATAGTTCGTTAAAAACTTATTTATCATAATATTTTGATTTTTTTAGCTATTGTTAGCATATATGATCAAAATTATGTCAACTTATGTTAGGCCGTTTATTATGTGTTTTTCATAATTCATATATTTTTATCAATATATTTTCCCGTATTCCATCACTAAGACAGTATTAATATTCATGATTCTCGTCAAATGTCTTCATAATATACGAGGAATTCAAATTCAAATTCAAAATAGTTATTGGCAAATACATCAACAGGAGCTGGTTAGCATGCTGACTAGCCCGCCTAAAACTGGTCTTAACAGGAGCTCTTTAACATGCTACTAACATAAATCAGATATGTATACAACAAATAAATATGTATCAAATCAACAATCTTATGTTAAACTTACAGATTTTTTCAAAATATTCTTAACCATATTTTTGTTTATTAAATAACAAACCATCTCTGTAATATCAGTAATACCATCACCCCTAAATTCTGATAAACAGTTACATTCCATAATGTAATGATATAATGTATGAGACTTTACATAGCCATACAGTTTACAAGGAATGCCATCAGTTCCTTCAATATATTGCCAATAATATTTGTATCCCAAGCGTAGTCTCATCACAAATGTATCATACTTAACCGAAGCCTTACCATAAGTACAACTTGTAGAATTCAAAACTCAACATAATGTTTCAAACGACTACTGCCGTTGTTCAAAAATTTCCCAATATTGTCCATTTCCCATTGCAGTCGGATTTTTACCATTTCATATTTTATTCATTTAATACCCAAAAAACAATCGTATTCTACAATTTCTTTGCCAGACCCTTGCTTAGACAAATCATCAGCAACCTCGTTCATAAAAATACCACAATGGGATGGAATCCACATAAAACTTACATCATATCCAAGTGATTATATGTCATGAATACACTTCTTACATTTTAAAACTAAATCATCATCAAGGGCACTTCACTTTACTGCCTTCAGTGCTCCAATTGTAAAGCGAAGTACCCATTTACAGCTGGGTGGACTGGGGTGCCCCAGAGTCGAACCATCGACCTTAGGAAAAGAGCTTGACAGAAAAGTTATTAATTTTGAAAGATCTATGAACTTAAGACTACTCTGCAGTCTACCATTTTTATGGATGGTTTATTAACAATCTGTTGTAAATAAACCACAACTATATAACAACTCTGTCTCGTCACTACGGAGATGGTCGTAAAGACACAAGAAGTAGCAGAAGTTTGGTTATCTTAAAAATTAACAAACAAGTTAATAAAATAAAACAAAATATAGATAGTCAGCATTGTACAACACTCACCCGTATTCACAGTTCACGTACCAATGATACGTGAGGCAGCGTGACATTTACCAAGACAAAACGAAACCAACTCTCGCCTGACACAGCTGTACGGTCCCCATCTCACACTGACACAACAAACACATTTTTCACCAAATTCCTTTCACTTTGGTGTAGAAAAGTGCTAGTTGTTAAATTACCGAATCATTTGTGTTATTCAGACAACCAAAGTGTTCAACTATTAAATATAGTATTTATACTCTATCTATCTATCTATATATATATATATATATATATATATATATATATATATATATATATATATATATATATATATATATATATATATATATATATATATATATATATATATATATATATATATATATTTCATGTAAATCCACAATGAAAACGTGGATAAGATAAATCTTGATAAAATCACACGGGAAAATGTAGGTACTCCGTTGTTTCCATTTTCCCATGTGATTTTATCAAGATATATATATACTTCCATAACATTAAATATAGACACCAGTGACGAAAATTTAATTTTCCAGACATGAAATGGAGAACAGTGATGAAAACTTCCATGTTGGAGATATCGGTCGATTGCATCATTTTGGCACCCAGCAAGTAAGTACACACGATGATACTTGAGCAGTAATTTATTTTAACCAAACAATAAGGTATGCCTGTGTATATTAACATTGTATATGGCCACAAGTCCTGTATTCCTGTTGGCTCGGCAGCTCGAGCCAACCTTTGACGTCACAACCGATCACAGATTTTTGCAGTCACGTGACTTTTTAGCAACTTTAACCCTTATTATTATTATTATTCCTATATTTTCGCCCCCAAGGCCCTGATGTGGGTCATTGACATGTGCTCTTGTTGACTAATCCCATAAAAAAGACTAATCATCACCGAGGCTCACTCACACAATTCCTACTTTGTAGTGACGTCAAAACTCCCAAAACTAAGAAAACGCTGGCCTCGTGGCCACAACGCTACGAGAGAGGTGTGCGGCCTCAACACTATGAGAGAGGTGTGCAGCTGCAACGCTACGAGAGAGGTGTGCGGCTTCTCCACTACTAGAGAGGTGTGCAGCCTCTCCACTACTAGAGAGGTGTGAGGCAACAACGCTATGAGAGAAGTGTGCGGCAACTCCGCTACTAAAGGTATGCAACCACTTCACTACAAGAGAGGTGTGCGGCTGCAACGCTAGGAGAGAGGTGTGCGGCCTCAACGCTAGGAGAGAGGTGTGCGGCCGCTCCGCTACTACAGAGGTGTGCGGCCGCTTCGCTACAAGAGAGGTGTGCGGCCTCAACGCTACGAGAGAGGTGTGCGGCCGCTTCGCTACTACAGAGGTGTGCGGCCGCTTCGCTACAAGAGAGGTGTGCGGCCTCAACGCTACGAGAGAGGTGTGCGGC
>NW_024726328.1:0-11873 GCF_018991925.1 Homarus americanus
AAAATAGAAAATTTATAAATGTTCTAATGAAAAATCATTTGGGTATCAAAAGTACTACCACTATTGCGGGCTGTTCCCACACGAGGAGGTAAGGATATATTGTCTATATCTGCTAACAGAGAAGGAGTTTGTTTTATTAACACCGAGCTTCATACATTATATCGTTTATACGAAGAGTTGATTTATTAGAACCCATTTGGGCTTGTGTCAAGAAGAGTCGGATTTCTGCAGATCTTGGCCTATGAATCTTTAATTATTATAAGTTCTTCTAAGGCCTAACACAATATACACGCCAAAACCATTATGAATATCCTCACGAGGAGGCCAAGAACACTGACCTGACGTGATGGGTCCTATCACCTGCAGGATTACATCAACAACATCCCTTTATCTCAGACAAGTAATCGTATTATGGAACTTCCCAGTCAGCCTTTTTCTTCTAATTACTGTTATACGTTGTTAACATCTATATGTGAATAGAGTGCAGAACCAATCAATCCTAACAACGATGTACAAGACAATGAGCTGAAACACCGAACTGTGAATTCCATTGAAGCCCACCTAGATAATGATATTGATACTGCATAGAAACAGATTATTTGTTTAAGAACACAGATGTTAAGAGTCGATAATAAGAATACTGATATCATGGTTGAGCTAGCAGATATTCGATTTCTTTGAAAGCACCTTGATATATATTGTACATTTGATTCATGAAAATGTACACATAACATGGTAGCAGGTAGTAAGAACATAGGAATGTTAATAACGGTTAATACTTGCTATTTTATTTGTTTACATTTATATATTATAAACATACTATGCATATTTTACAGTGTAGTGATATATATAAATATGATAGAGGGCCAGTACAACAGGCTGTATTAAGGTGAATAAGAGGACAGAGCCACAGTACCATGTCTAGTCGGCAACAGACAGATGCAATGTGGTACGTCTATTTATTTATGGGAAGGAGGTGGACGATGAAATAGAGGGAAGGAGGAGAGATAATTTGGTTTTGGGGCTGGGTGTTTTTGGTCTCTCAGGCTTTCGCCAGATAGTGATGAGAGAGGGCGCCACATGACGCTGTCCTCTAATGTTGCTGCTGACGGTTCTTCGTAAACAACTTTGAGTGACCTCTGTAGCCTGGTTTTCGATGTTGCCTCATTAAGTTTTTAAGATTTAGAAATATTTACATAAGAAGTCCGAATATGATTTAGCAGTGAAACCGTAGAGAAGGAAGATATATTCATATAATTTAGTGAACGCCACGTACCTCCAGATATTAGTAATTAAACCTTTGGTATATTTTTGTAATGCGATTGATTCGGTTTCAGATCCAGATATGCACTGCGTGTGTGTGTGGGGTACACCTGAGTCCTCCTAAAACAGACTTTTTCTGAGGGTGAAATCTCCAGAATTTCAATGGCTTTTAAACCATCACGGCACCCAATTGACATGATCTTTGCTGCCCGCCAGCAGGTGAATAAAGGCCAAGACCTGTATACATGACCTTCATCGACCTTACTAAGAGTCTTTGACCTAGCAAAGATGCCCCTATGGTGGATCCTCAAATGTTTTGGCTTCCATCAAATTCATCGCTATTGAGAGGCAACTCCACAATGGTAAGTGAACGAGGTCCTGCACAGCTGTAGCACCTTAGTCCGGTTCTTCCTCATCCAACCAGTAAAATCAGATGTTGAATAATATTTTTCCATTTTTTGCCGTTTCACTCGTGCCAGCAACACTTTAGTCGGCGGTAGCCATCCAGTACCGGGTGAAGGACTTTCAACATAAGACGGCCCAGGTATCCACCATCCAATTCAGGTTAACGGTACCATCTCTAACAGCTACCCACTTCAGTAATCCAGTTTCAATTGACCAATTAATCAGACATCGATGAAGACTCAACATCAGAACAGAGGTGTTTGTTTTAGCAGACTTCAAATTAGGTTCTGCTGTAGGGAGCTGGAAGTCATCTACAAGTTTTGCAATTTTGTATATCGTCGATCGTGTCCTCCCCACCCCTGTTGTATGGTAGCGAGATTACGATCGCATACAGGCGCAATTCTGCCAAGCACTGGTAAACTTTCACCTGAACATGCCCATGCTGTTCCACCTCCGGAGTTCGTCAAGACTAGAGTATCAGCGGCAGTATTCTGCTTTGATTACCACCGGTAGGAGAATCGAGGCTACCATTATCCATAAAAGTGAATAACTACGTTGGATCACATGCATTTAGCATGGACGACAGTAGGCCGCCGTAAACAGGCTACTTTCTACAGCCACTTAACGAATGAAAACGTACCTGGCGGCACGGAAAGGCATAGTGAGTAGAATTCTTGCATAGACTCAGTGCCAATCGATTTTCTTACTTCCAGCAGCAGAGAAGGCGTCAATTTTCTGAGTTAACTGACTGCATACCGAGGCAGACTCTGCACCAGCGCCGGAAAGACGCCATGACGCCTCCCGCACTAGAACATGTAGCCTCAGATGCATCATCTGTGGATATCCCCTATTATCCCGTAAATACTTGAGCCACCCTAGAACCCGTTATTTCTGAACGAAGGTGACAAATACTTACTGGAGAATGCTGTCATTATCATAGCTGAATGATCGTTATACCTGATCTTGAGTGATAGTGCAGGAAGAAAGGGTGTGGGTATATGTATAGGTAGCAGAGAGAAGAAGCTCGAATGACCGCCAGAAAGGTAGCAGCGTAGTTCAGTCTCCTTCATACATCCGGCATGACCAGCATAGCAGGTAATCCCCGGTCGAATCACCATTATGCCGCCAGCATCTGAAAGTCTTAATCTACAGCAGGAATATTATCCACCATCCCCACGTCCACCGCGGCGCTGAAACCTTGTCCAGCGTTCCTCAGGTCTACGTCCCTCACTGTCACTTGTCCAGATGCTCAGCCGCAGAAAAGCACAAACTGATATCGCTCACACCTGGTAAAAACAAATAACCCCACAAAGTCGACGTCTTGCGTGTTGTTAGAAAAACAGCAAGACGCCGCAATGAATCTCAGAAGTTGTCAGCCATCATCAGTCGCTGACAGTCATCGCCAGCCGTAGTGTGAGCAAGCAGTAGACCATCCCGGCAAGATGTTACAAGCTAAGCGGCGTCAATCAGATGACCTTCACCATAACAAGTAAACAGAACAGAGGAGTGCCATGGCGAGTCATCCTGTGTCCATTCCTCCCTACATTCCTCCTTTTACATGATTTTTCGTCCTACCGCAGAACAACAACGTTGATGATTTATAATTGATTGTATGTTAATGTTGCAATAACCAAGTTTTGTTGCAGCATCAGTCTTGTTGTAATGACCACGACTGATAGTGTCTCACATTTATTTAAAGCGTTTTATCAACCAGCGACTGATGTGCTATTGCTCGTCAAACAAATACAGGCACGGATGTTGAGGCAAGCAAGATTTTCACGCCTAAACTTTCATGTTTCTATAAAAGACTTTCGTAATATGAAAATTTAGAAATTCTCTGAAATATTGAGGATTTAAGAGAACATAGTATAAAGACAAGAAGAATATTAAAACCAATGAATATTTTAGAATTTGGAGAGATAGAACGCATGCGTCCACACTCATGAAACAAATGATATATATATATATATATATATATATATATATATATATATATATATATATATATATATATATATATATATATATATATACTATTACATGTGTAAAGATTTGGTGTGCCAATCGGTCCTGGTAACTAACAACATTAATATCTCTCAGAGACTAAAAACACCAAGAACTTAAAGCTACTTCCCACAAATTTAAAGAGACAAATAAGAGTGCTAAGGTAGCAGGAAATAAGTCGTCTCTGAAAAAAAATAATTTCAAAGTTGAGATGAATACGATCCATAAACTTTATTAGACACCAAACAGACACGAGGATGTTCGTTAACCCGGAAGGGAGGCATTTGAAGTTTTCACGCAATGATGAGAACAACAGAACACAGACAAACTGAGTTTCCTGACAAAGTAGAGAATCAGGGATCTCATACAGCGGAAATAAAACACACGGGAGAATATGTGTTGTAAATGGGAGGAGGAGAACGACCCGATGGTACGTGTCAGTAGAACAATGAGCAAAAAACCCACTGAGGAGGCAGAGACTCCGTGAAAACCAAAATAATGGAAAACATCTGTAAAACATAAGTGGAAACATGTAGAAGAAAGATCCAGTTTTGTTAGTAGAAAACCTTGATTATGAGTTGTCTTCCACCCAGCAGGTTTGTGATGAAGTATCCCACAAATGATGCTACATTGTTTTAAATAAAAAGGTACCTGCCTCATGAATATTCCACAGGACCCAACTGAGAGTCCACAAGTTTGTAATATTTAAAAGCTATTTGCACGAGTACCTCACTTACCACGATCTTCCCAGTCTTCTACTATAAAATATTAATATTCACCGTCTCTCTCCTGATGCCCCTCCTCCCTCTCTCTCCGTTACTGCACACAGTTCACCCAAAACCCAACAATACCGCTGAAAGAGGCACCAATGAGAGCCACAGTCTGCCTTCCCGCCTTAATACACCACGTCCTCACCACCCAAGGTCCTCGGCACCTCCATAGACTCCATCCCTAGAAGCGGCAGTGTTAGTTGTAGACTCCTGGTTGCCGGTAAGAATTTGATGATACTTGAGGGAATACAGTTGGTTTAATTTCAGAATCTTTCTTTATGTTGTACCTATTTCCCTTTAGTATTCACCGTCGTACCATCCTTATCTTCTTCTTCTGTGTTTTCCTTTCTTAAGAGGTATTCCTGTAATCTCGGTGGAGGTCTTGCGTAATGGTAACAAACAAGAAATTGTAAAACCGTGAAAACGTTTTTTCGAATCTATGATCATCAATGGCAGTAATCTGACGAGCTCAACCAATATATGGCCATTGGTTTCAGTGAAGCTAACATTTTTCCCGGATATATTGAAAAGAATTATTTTTATCTTGGTGTCGGCGTGGTGACCAGAGGACGAAATAATATTAGTCCACAAACATAAAACGAGAATTCCTTTTTCAGGGAAAATATTACTTGGTTCAGAAAGAAAATTGGTGTCAGGGGATTGTGTTCACTCTCTTCACATTTATTTCTTGCGGATAGAAAATATTGCTGAAAAGTATATTATAGTGTGTAAACTTCTATTACTGACAAACTTAGTGTATAACAATAATTCCTGTGTCATTCTGATTAGAACTTTTTCCTGGCCATGAATCTCTACTTCTTCTCAAAGGTGCAGGTATAAGGTGGCGGTGACCTGTACGATATCCTAATTATATTCTCGCTAGTGTTTCAGCGTCTGGCCCAGCTGGGTGACAGTCAGTCGGCTGCCGAGGAACAACGTCTCCGTCACAGGTGCTGTCAGATACACCTCCGCCCCAACAAAGTGACAATGTGTAAGATAAGACTACCAATCAAGCCAGTTACATGATACACTCTTCATTAGTCATGACGCCCACCACCCCTCCTGACAAGATAAGGGCTATTGTTTGACATACAAATACAATATAAGGCTATATATCAAGGTCCAATTAATTTCACATAAAATAAACCTTTTTATAAAAACCATTTTATTTAAAACATTCTCTACATGACTACCATTCTGTTGAAAAACATTCTTCAATGCGTGTCCTCCTGTTGAAGAACACGTTCCAAAGCACAGCTGGAGTTATGTATAATGGCGTTGATGATACGTTGCTTGAGATGATTTATGCGTATCTTTCCTGATACCTCACACTTCAAATGCCCCAGTAAAAATCAAGTGGGAAGGTCTTGGAGATCTGGGAGGCCACTCCACAGACCACGCCGACCAATCCAATGTTAAAAACCATATAATGAAACTTATGGGACACCCTGTGTATATATATATATATATATATATATATATATATATATATATAGAGAGAGAGAGAGAGAGAGAGAGAAGAAGAGAGAGAGAGAGAAGAGATTTTAAAGCGATTTTTACAGTTGGAAGAATCACGTAGTCGTAAAAACAAATAATATATGACAAGCACCATTACTATACTAAAGTAGCTACCAAAACTGAACCTAACCTAACCTATACCATCCTTTTTGTTTGTCGGTGTGCGTGTTGTTGTGTGTGCAAATGTCAAAACGTTTTCTAATGATTTTATTAATACAAATATCACTTCACCAACATGTATTTTTAACATATATACTTCCTCCCGTCCTTCCTCGGCCAGGAGAAATATTGAAATATAAACAACAGAACATAACACACAGGTATGCACTGACCTTAAGCAAAACTTAGTCGTAGTTTAAGAAGAACAAACATAGTGTGCACGTGCACACGACCTAAATATGCCAAAACAAGATAGGACGAGATAAAAATTGCCACCTCTTACTTTTTTCTTGCTCTGTGTTTGCATTTACAAAGCAGATGGTAGTAGAGCACTTGTTGACAGAGTGCTTGCTAAGAGACACGAGACAGCCACCTCCCACTCTCAGAGGGCGGTGGAGAGTCTTAGTACAAGTGGTGGATATTCTCACTTTTATCCCCGTCTTTCTTTCTTTTTTTCCTGATTTTTTTCTGTCCATCTTCCTACCCTCCACCCTCGCTGCCTCCACGACCTCCCGTGACAACAACACCACAGGCACACTGGGGTGGTAATATGTGTGTTGTGTTGTGGTCAAATAATATAGCACCTACTGGCCTAACCCCACCCCTCTGGTCCTCATTAAACACACGCCCGACCCCTTCACACCTTCCCCAGGTTACCTACAGTCACTACCAGTCTCTTTAGCTGGTTGTTTGTGCCTCTATTTATAGGTTTCTGTAATCTGGCTAGGATGTGTGTGGCTTTATTTACGGTCAGTAACATAGGCTTTTGCTGGGGCCCTTTTTGGCTTGTTATACCATGGCTAACTGAGAGACATCCAGCACCTCAGGTTACGGTCCCTAAAATAGTCTCCCCCTCTCTCTCTCTCTCTCTCTCTCTCTCTCTCTCTCTCTCCTGCTGGACGTTTATGGCTCTTGCTTACCTGAGCACAATTTTCATGTCAGGTAAAATATCACTTCAATTAGAGATGGAAATGGTGACCAGGAGAAGGAAGACGTGTTGTTCTGAGGGCGGTGCAGGATTATCTCGAGTTACTGTCTGAGGGTAAAACACGCTGCTGACGGTGGTCCTCCGTGGGTTTTGTCACACCTCTTTGTTATTGTGTAAAATGGAGACGATGAATATAAAACCACTTTAGTCTTATATTTGCGACTTGTGGTGTAACCAGGTTCTATCTAAGGGCAGGTGAAACTATGGGCATTTTTTGACGACATGTGCTTCTATCTACCCAGCAGTAATTGGAGACCTGGATGTTAATCGACTTGTGGATCGTGTTCCGGAATAATGGTTACCCATTGCAGTTGGCGAGTTCTCCTGTCTTCTTGAATTATTCCTTAACACTGGGCCATACAACTCGTTAACAGGGGTGTGGCTGTTGTGTTGGCGACAGCTTATACACCTTCAACAAATAAACGCCGAGGTGGCCCTAGGACCGGCAACTATTATTATTATTATTATTATAGTACTGTATTTATATCTTATGTACTAGTTCATACGTTTTTAATAAAATTTACATAATTTTTTTTTACAAATGCATTTTACTGAATGACTACAGTTTTTCACTAAAATAGAAATTAAAAAGACAAAACAAAACACGGGTAATGTTTTTCCATTTCTTATTACTTCATCCAAACGGAGTCAAAATTTTTCTTAGGCTAGAAGGAATCGAAAACAATAAACCAAAATTAATATCTTAATCCTCGTTTAAAAAAAATAGTGTAGTGAGTCAGGGAGACGTTACGGGATAGTATGTCGACGCTCTGTAGTGAATACGAAGAGACTCACTGTAACCCGATACATAAATAACAATAATTTCTACCTTAGGTTTGTTACAGAATTCCTCACCTGGTGTCTGTTTCTAAGACGCAACACATTAAGAAATTTGAACCCTGGGTTATAAATTCGTCTTTGTGTCGTGAGTACCTGGGTTCGAATACTCTTGTGGAATATTAGTAAAGTCTTTGCCACGAGATAATGTAACGTAGATGTTGTCTTTACTCTCTTCACGGGACCATGGACTACAAGTAGACGACTGGAAACAAACTCCTTTTCCCTTTGGATTAACTGGAGGAAAAATGACTCTCATTTAACCTCACGGAATCGGCTAGAGGAAGAAAAAAAGAACATCAGATTCCCTCAGGATTCATTTGGGGAGAAGCAATCTGGCCTTCTCTTTTCCCTTGATTCGGTTGGTAAAAACACTCAGAGTTTGATCGGATTTACAAAGTGGAAAAATACTGAGACACAATTCTGGACTCGACGGAGGAACACGTGAAAATCCCTCAGAAAAAAGGAGAATTAAGACATTTTCCCTTCCGTTCAGTCACCTGAACTCGTAGTTTCTGCTCTGTAAACTTTATTACGGTTTTATTAGCCATTAAGAATGTCTCTTATCTAATGTTGAGGCCGGGGACACGCTGAGCTCGGTCACAATCAGCCGAGTTGGCACCCAGTAATGGCTGGAGATAAGTAGTTGGGGATAATGGTTTACATGTGTACCAGTATATATATGTAATGTGTCGTTACAGCATGCATATGTATTGGGTCGTGTCTGTCGTGTTGTTTACTGTTGGGCGAGAAAGATTATCTGCCAAGATAATTTAGAAGTTCAGTTTTCGTGTTTGTTTGTTTGTTTGTTTGCCTCCTTTTCACGTTAGTATCCCAGGTTGTCTCATCGTTCATAAATTTCAAAGGCGATTGGTCTTGGTAACAGAGAAAATAATGGCGATTATTTTTAACCCCCCCTCTCTCTCTGACCAATCACACGGGAATTCGTCAAGTAACTCTCAAAGATGACGTTTCATTTGTTTTATATAGTGTGTGTGTCAATGTGTGTTTGTTTGTGTATGTTAATGTGTATATATCAGCGTGTGCTTGTTTGTGTGTATATCTGTGTGTGTGTGTGTGTGTGTGTGTGTGTGTTGTGTGTGTGTGTTTGTGTGTGTGTGTTGTGTGTGCTTTTATGTGTATGTCAGTGTAAGCTTGTTTGTGTGTGTCAGTGTGCTTGTTTGTTTGTGTCAGTGTGCTGTTTGTGTGCCAATGTGTGCTTGTTAGTGTGTGTCAGTGTGTGCTTGTTTGTGTGTGTCAGTGTATGCTTGTTTGTGTGTCAGTGTGTGCTTGTTTGTGTGTCAGTGTGTGTTTGTTTGTGTCAGTGTGTGCTTGTTGTGTGTGCCAGTGTATGCTTGTTTGTGTGTGCCAGTGTGTGCTTGTTTGTGTGTGTGGTGTATTGCTTGTTTGTGTGTGTGTCAGTGGCCTTGTTTGTGTGTGTGTCAGTGTGTGCTTATTTGTGTGTGTCAGTGTGTGCTTGTTTGTGTGTCAGTGTAGCACATACTTGTTTGTGTGTGTCAGTGTGCTTGTTTGTGTGTGTGTCAGTGTGTGCTTGTTGTGTGTCAGTGTGTGCTTGTTTGTGTCAGTGTGTGCTTGTTTGTGTGTGTCAGTGTGTGCTTGTTTGTGTGTGTCAGTGTGTGCTTGTTTGTGTGTGTCAATTGTGTGCTTGTTTGTGTGTGTCAGTGTGGCCTTGTTTGTGTGTGTCTGTGGCCTTGTTTGTGTGTCAGTGTGCTTGTTTGTGTGTGCCAGTGTGTGCTTGTTTGTGTCAGTGTGTGCTTGTTCATTATTGTGTCAGTGTGTGTGCTTGTTCGTATTGTCGAGTGTATGCTTGTTCGTAATGTGCCAGTGTGCTTGTTCGTGTGTCAGTGTGCTTGTTCGTGTGTCGGTGTGTGCTTGTTTGTATTGTCAATGTGCTTGTTTGTGTGTCTGTGTGTGCTTGTTCATTGTGTCAGTGTGTGCTTGTTCGTGTGTGCCAGTGTGCTTGTTCGTGTGTGCCAGTGTGTGCTTGTTGTTTGTGTGTCAATGTGCTTGTTTGTGTGTCAATGTGTGTGCTTGTTCGTGTGTGTGTCAGTGTGGCCTTGTTCGTGTGTGCCAGTGTGTGCTTGTTTGTGTGTCAGTGTGTGTGGTGTGTCAGTGTGTGCTTGTTCATTGTGTGTCAATTATTATTGCTTGTTCGTGTGTGTCAGTGTGCTTTGTTTTGTGTGTGTCAGTGTGTGCTTGTTCATTGTGTGTCAGTGTGTGCTTGTTCATTGTGTCAGTGTGCTTGTTTGTGTGTCCAATGTCTTGTTTTGTGTGCCAGTGTCTTGTTTGTGTGTGTCAGTGTATGCTTGTTTGTGGGTCAGTGTGTGCTTGTTTGTATTGTGCCAGTGTGTGCTTGTTTGTGTGTGACAATGTGTACTTGTTTGTGTGTGTGCCAGTGTGTGTGCTTGTTTGTGTATTGTCAGTGTATGTGCTTGTTTGTATTGACGTAGTATTATTGCTTGTTCGTGTGTGTGTCAGTGTGTGCTTGTTTGTGTCAGTGTGCTTGTTTGTGTGTCAGTGTGTGCTTGTTTGTGTGTGTGCCAGTGTTGCTTGTTTGTGTGTGTCAGTGTAGCGCTTGTTTGTGTGTCAGTGTGTGCTGCTTGTTTTTGTGTGTCAGTAACCGCTTGTTTGTGTGTGTCAGTGTGTGCTTGTTTGTGTGTGGCAGTGTATGCTTGTTTGTGTGTCAGTGTGTGCTTGTTTGTGTGTGTCAGTGTGTGCTTGTTTGTGTGTCAGTGTGTGTGTGTGCTTGTTATTGTGCCAGTGTGTGCTTGTTCGTGTGTCAGTGTGTGCTTGTTCGTGTGTCAGTGTGTGTGCTTGTTTGTGTGTGTCAATGTGTACTTGTTTGTATTTTCCAGTGTGTGCTTGGTTGTGTGTCAGTGTATGCTTGTTTTGTGTGTCAGTGTGCTTGTTTTATTGTGTCAATTGTATGCTTGTTTGTGTGTCAGTGTGTGCTTGTTTGTGTGTGTCAGTGTACTTGTTTGTGTTATTGTCAGTGTATTGCTTGTTTGTGTGTCAAGTGTGTGTGCTTGTTTGTGTGTGTCAGTGTGTGCTTGTTTGTGTTGTGTGTGTCGGTGTATGCTTGTTTGGCGTATTGGTGTATGCTTGTTTGTGTCAGTGTATGCTTGTTTGTTTGTCAGTGTGCTTGTTTATGTGTGTCAGTGTATGCTTAATTTCGTGTGTCAGTGTGTGCTTGTTTTGTGTGTGTCAGTGTGCTTGTTTGTGTGTATCGAGTCATGTGTGCTTGTTTATTGTGTGTCAGTGTATTGCTTGTTTGTATTAATGTCAGTGTGCTTGTTTGTGTGTCAGTGTATGCTTGTTTGTGTGAGTGTATGCTTGTTTGTGTGCCAGTGTGTGCTTACTGTGTGTGTCAGTGTGGCCTTTGTTCGTAGTATCAGTGTGTGCTTGTTTGTGTGTCAGTGTATGCTTGTTTGTGTGGTAATCAGTGTGTGCTTGTTTGTGTGTCAGTGTGTGTGCTTGTTTGTGTCAGTGTGTGCTTGTTTGTGTCTGTGTGTGCTTGTTTGTGTATAGAGTGTATGCTTGTTTGTGTCTGTGTATGCTTGTTTGTGTGTCAGTGTGTGCTTGTTTGTGTGTCAGTGTGCTTGTTTGTGTGTGTGTATGCTTGTTTGTGTGTCAGTGTATACTTGTTTGTGTGTGTCAGTGTGCTTGTTTGTGTGTGTCGGTGTGTGCTTGTTTGTGTGTCCCATGGCCTTGTTTGTGTGTCAGTGTATGCTTGTTGTGTGTCTGTATGCTTGTTTGTGTGTGTCAGTGTGTGCTTGTTTGTGTGTGTCAGTGTGTGCTTGTTTGTAATGACCACCCAGTGTGTGGCGCTTGTTCATTATTGCCAGTGTATACTTATTTGTGTGTGTCAGTGTGTGCTTGTTTGTGTGTCAGTGTGCTTGTTTGTGTGT
>NW_024726329.1:0-17500 GCF_018991925.1 Homarus americanus
TATCATATTGTTTAACACCCTTGGGACGCCCGGCCAGGCTATATCTTTATCAAGGTCATACGCCATGCACATACACGCAGCTCTACACACACACACACACACACACACACACACACACACACACACACACACACACACACACACACACACACTGTCGCATATGCAAAGCAAGCAAATATAGTATACTACACTGAGGCACACGAGTGAACTAACACGTTTCCGCCACACAAACGCTACACCATACATCTCTGCCACAAGTTTCCGGTCGGGCGGACAAGTTTAATCTGTTCATGTGCCCAAAAATTTAAAACTTACAAGGTTCTACACACACACACACACACACACACACACACACACACACACACACACACACACACACACACACACACTCCCTCCACACACACACACACACACACACACACACACCGTCCGTCATTCCAGACTGGCTTACTAACCAAATTTTTTTCCCTCGTGTGAGTTTTTTCCCTCCTTAATTGTCTCATTCTACTGCCGGACATATGACAGCTTTCTGCTCACCTCAAATTTCTTAACCATTTTGGGTGTCCGAAAATCCTCGACCCAAGTGGATAGAGAATATTTCATACATATCTTTATATACATTGAAAACATACATACAACATAAGGAGACATAAAACACGCAAACATAAACAAAACACATGAACACACAGGCATAAAAAAATACGCATACATGAAGACATAAGACTATTCATTTATTTAAAAAGTTCCACCTATCAACAATAAACTTTCGCTACAAGGACCAAAACTTTCGCTACAAGGACTAAAACTTTCGCTACAAGGACCAAAACTTTCGCTACAAGGACCAAAACTTTCGTCAGAAAGACTAAAACTTTCGCTACAAGGACTAAAACTTTCCATTTAAGGACCAAAACTTCGCTACAAGGGACAAAACTTTCGTCAGAAAGACTAAAACTTTCGCTACAAGGACTAAAACTTTCGCTACAAGGACCAAAACTTTCGCTACAAGGACCAAAACTTTCGCTACAAGGACTAAAACTTTCGCTACAAGGACCAAAACTTTCGCTACAAGGACCAAAACTTTCGTCAGAAAGACTAAAACTTTCGCTACAAGGACCAAAACTTTCGCTACAAGGACCAAAACTTTCGCTACAAGGACTAAAACTTTCGTCAGAAAGACTAAAACTTTCGCTACAAGGACTAAAACTTTCTTCATAAGGACCAAACTTTCGCTACAAGGACAAAACTTTCGCTACAAGGACTACTTTCGTCAGAAAAGACTAAAACTTCGCTACAAAAGGTTCAAAACTTTCGCTACAAGGATAAAACTTTCGCTACAAAGACCAAAACTTTCGCTACCAAAGACTAAAACTTTCGTCAGAAGGACTAAAACTTTTTCTTCCTGGGACAAAACTTTCGCTACAAGGACTAAAACTTTCGCTACAAGGACCAAAACTTTCGCTACAAGGACCAAAACTTTCGCTACAAAGACCAAAACTTTCGCTACAAAGACCAAAACTTTCGCTACAAGGACCAAAACTTTCGCTACAAGGATCAAAACTTTCGCGACAAAAACTAAAACTTTCGTCAGAAAGACTAAAACTTTCGCTACAAGGACTAAAACTTTCGCTACAAGGACTAAAACTTTCGCTACAAGGACTAAAACTTTCGCTACAAGGACCAAAACTTTCGCTACAAGGACCAAAACTTTCTTCTGGGACCAAAACTTTCGCTACAAAGACCAAAACTTTCGCTACAAAGACCAAAACTTTCGCTACAAAGACTAAAACTTTCGCTACAAGGACTAAAACTTTCGCTACAAGGACCAAAACTTTCGCTACAAGGACTAAAACTTTCGTCAGAAGGACTAAAACTTTCGCTACAAGGACCAAAACTTTCGCTACAAGGACTAAAACTTTCGCTACAAGGACCAAAACTTTCGCTACAAGGACTAAAACTTTCGTCAGAAGGACCAAAACTTTCGCTACAAGGACCAAAACTTTCGCTACAAGGACTAAAACTTTCGCTACAAGGACTAAAACTTTCGCTACAAGGACCAAAACTTTCGCTACAAGGACCAAAACTTTCGCTACAAGGACCAAAACTTTCGCTACAAGGACCAAAACTTTCGCTACAAGGACTAAAACTTTCGCTACAAGGACCAAAACTTTCGCTACAAGGACTAAAACTTTCGCTACAAGGACCAAAACTTTCGCTACAAGGACCAAAACTTTCGCTACAAGGACCAAAACTTTCGCTACAAGGACCAAAACTTTCGCTACAAGGACCAAAACTTTCGCTACAAGAACCAAAACTTTCGCTACAAGGACCAAAACTTTCGCTACAAGCCTCGTATGGTATCGAGGAACTGGTGTGTGTGTGTGTGTGTGTGTGTGTGTTGTACGAGAGATCACAGACCACGGAAAAGCTTAACCCCCTTAATACGATGAATTAAACCCATAGAATAAGATATCTTAATGCCATGAAGACTTTATCTAAACACCTTGAGTAGGAGGCCTTAATTCTTAGCACCTGAGTAAGATGACCTTTAATACAAGTCATCGAACTCAATGGGTTAAGGTAGGGGTGATGATGGTTAAGGAAGGGGTTATGGTGGTTAAGGTAAGGGGTGGTGGTTAAGGTAAGGGGTGGTGATGGTTAATGTAGGGGTAGTGATGGTTATGGTTGGGGTGGTGGTGGTGGTTAAGGTAGGGGTGGTGGTGGTGGTTAAGGTAGGGGTAGTGGTGGTTAAAGATGGGGGTAGTGATGGATTATGGTAGGGGTAATTAGTGGTCGTAAGAGTAGTGGTGGTTAAGGGTTAAGGGGTAGTGGTGGTTAAGGTTGGGGGTGGTGGTGGTTAAGGTGGGAGGTAGTGGTGGATTGGGTTAGGTGGTGGTGGTTAAGGTAGGGGTAGTGGTGGCTAAAAGACAAGGAGTAGTGATGGTTAAGGCTTATGGGTAATTGTTGATTAAGCTAGGGGTGAAGTGGTGGTTAAGGTAGGGGTGTAGTCAGTGGTTAAAGGATGAGGTAGTGGTGGTTAAGGTAGGGGTAGTGGTAGTTAGATGGGGTAGTGGTGATTAAGGTAGAGGTAGTGGTGATTAAGGTGGGGGTAGTGGTGGATTAAAGGTGGGGAGTAGTGGTGGTTAAAACAAGTGGTGGTGGATTAAGGCCGGGGAGTGTGATGGTGATTAAGGTAGGGGTAGTGGTGGTTGGGTAGGGAATGAGTGGTGTGGTTAAGGTCGGGGTAGTGGTGAGTTGGAAATAGGGAGTAGTGGTGATTAAGGTAGGGGTAGTGGTGGTTAAGGTAAGGGGTAGTGGTGGTTAAGGTAGGGGTAGTGGTGGTTAAGGTAAGGGGTAGTGGTGGTTAAGGTAGGGGTAGTGGTGATTAAGGTAAGGGTAGTGGTGGTTAAGGTAGGGGTAGTGGTGGTTAAGGTAGGGGTAGTGGTGATTAAGGCAGAAGTACAGATCAAGGTAAACAAACTGCCGTGATGTCCTGAGACCATCTGTACGATCTACCTCCGTCAGGTTGAATGGTGACCTGCAGGAGAGAAGGGTTAGTCCTCCCCCGGGGCCTCGACACAACAATAAGCACCTGTTACATGAATGAAGACGCCCTCCCAACACTACATAACCGTGGAATCGAACTCGTGTCTTTTGGGCCACCAGTCGAGTGTGTTACCAGCTGAGCCATGACACAAACAACAGAGCTTCAATATTTTACACACGTGGACTCATATACTCTGTAACACACATATTGACTGATAAATAAACTCTTTAATCCAGTTTTCGCAATGGAATGATCTATATGAAATAAATACAATGGTTTTGTTCACTAATACCGATATATAATTCAGCAAAATATTATAGAGATTACACTTAAAAAGGGTGTCACTCGTATTGCCATAACAATTTCACTAAAAGCATCACACAGCCGAGATAATATCACGTTATATCCCCAGAGGACACGACCCCCAGCCTGGTAATACTGCAATACTACATTAAACTCAACCCTAGATTAACACCCAGTCTACGACCGGTTCACACTAATTAAAAAAATCAGTTCTTATACACACACACACACACACACACACACACACACACACACACACACACACACACTCTCTCATCTCATAACTAATACATATTAATGACTGTTTTCATTACCATAATTATCCATTTTTTTAATATTCATCGTGGTCAGAATAATTACAAACAATTAGCGAGTGTGTCCACCCCTTCCCCCCGGCCATGGTTAAAAAAGTATACTAGACTTTTTTTTTAAACCACTTTTGATAACTTTTTTTTTTTCGATTATCCTAAAAAAAAAATATCACTCAAGGGAATACTGATGCAAAGTTCCAAAGCAATGTATTAATGCATCTCTGAGAAATATGTACTAGTTCACTGAGGCTGACAAGAGGGACGTCACCTGTTTCCTTGACCTTGATACCTGTGTGTGTGTGTGTGTGTGTGTGTACCCCGGGGGCTGATGAAGGCTAGACAACATAATTATACGTCTCTCTTTGTTATCCGTCTCTTCCCATAAACAGAAGGATACACGTTGTTTACACCTGTTTACTCTCCCTCCTTTCCCACGGCAAACAATTATAATGCATTTAAAAATCGTCACGCCTTCAATTATGACCCAGCACCGTGGTAACTTAGTGATTATAAAGGATTACATGCTCGTACACTTAAGATGACTTTTTTTATATTGATTTAATTCAGATTTTCTCTTATTTGTGGATTTTGTGAGATAGAGAGAAAGTATCTCACAAAAGCAGGTTAATTAAGGAGAAATTTGACACACTAACACCCACCTACCTACACTGTACACTAACACCCACCTACCTACACTGCACTAACACCCACCTAGACCCAGATAGAGCACAGGTGGGTACAAGGACAAGGCGAATACACTTACCTGACTCAACACCTTTCCGGCTCCTCTTCTGCCACGCCTGAAACATAAAACACAAAATCATTAAACTAAATAAAAATAAATAAATTCGAAAACTACAAAGATAACACGAGAGGTGAATAAAAAGAAATAAAATAACAAGTGAAGGCATCAATAACAAATAACAATAACACAAAATATTAGTAAATAACAATAATAACATTACCAAGACAGATAGCAAATCCAAGTTGGGCAGACTGTGCGTTAATAACCAGGTAAATTATTGCCCTACGTTACCTGGCAGCGACACGTAATCAGGCAACTTTTTAACAAACCGTTGTTACGCCAATGTCATGTTATGCCAAAGTTTTAATTGGCCTAAATGTGTCCCCCCAAGTTTGGCATTGTTTATTACCATGACAAGACTGGCCAGGGTACACCCGAGCTGACTTACCTTATAGAGAAATATTTCCACGGACAATAATATTAACAACATAATTACAGGTGATGATTTTATTATTATTATTATTATTATTATTATTATTATTATTATTATTATTATTATTATTATTATTACTACTACTTTTTTATAAATAAAACGTGGCCTCCGTCCTACCCCTATAGCCACACCTTCGCCGCCAATTTATTACTTAAAATTAAATATCCTAATACATAAGTAGCTATCCTAGCTGTGTTGAGTTAGCTGAGCCGCAGATCTAAGCGGCATTCAGTGACTGTTGCCTCATCTGCAACTGTTGTCGGCTTTGGGGGCCGATGCTCTCGTTCCCCTGAGGCAGAGTAAAGCCGACCTAAGGAGAGAGAAGGACAGTCGACATCTCATCCAGGCTGTAACATAACTTCTGGGCTGCTGTTTCTGTTCGGATAGCACCTCCGCGAGTCTGGCGTAGAAGCATCTTGCACTTGGTCCCATCCCACCAGAGGTTGTGAACACCAGAGGAGTGAAGCTGCCTCTATCAACGTTCTGAATTCTCTCCCCGTATGCCCTTATCTTGTCGTTCTCGTTCCTCCTGTGTGCAGCATCGAGAGCTAAGTTACGGTGACATGCGGCCATAGGATAAAAAATCCTGATGTCGAAGAAGGTTCACTGTCCCAGCGTCCAGAATCCTCGAGCACTGACGTCAACACGGGCTTCGTTGGAAGTGTTTGAAGTCCAATGTTGGAAATTATCACCGTCCAATGGAAGGAGGGTCGGTTCTACCCTTATATCACGGCTTATTTCCTTCAACATGTTTGCTGTGAGATCCCTTTTACATGCCTCATGCATATGAAGCCTCCCTTTCTTGCACACCATGGCGTGATTGACGTCATAGGAAGAGCCACACACGCATTGGGAGGACAAACCTTCTACTGGCCTACCGTACCTTAGAGCATTGGCATCTGTAAGTTCTTGTTTATTGAGACTGAAACCATTTGCCTTTATCGGTAACGTTGTAAACCAGTTCGAGGCGCCCACCTCCTGCGCTATAGCTACTTTTTTTTTAAATTCTCTGGTACTTGCAGCAACAGTTGCTGCAACTTATCACTTTGGCCGTGCTGTCGTTCTGTCTTAATGGACCTTCGAATCTTGTTTACTTCACTGGTATCCACCTCCCTTGTTGCGTTCTGAACTATTATGTGGTCTGTAAAGGCTGCCGTGAACTTAACTGAGTTTTGATGTTCGGTGGCAGCAATCTCCCCTGGATTGGTCAATCCCATTCCTCCCAGTCTCGGTGGTAGTGCAAGGAGTGATCTTTCTACTGGGGTTAAGTGAGGGTGTTTCACTAATTTGGGAATAAAATTAACGCTGATAGCTTCTTCCAAAGGGTGGAGGAGGTGTCCGATATCAGGGATAGTGCGCATCAGGTAGTTCCAGCGATGCTTGATTCCATGGGTGAATGCCGCAAAAGCCGCATGTGGCTCTGTGTTAGCAATCTCAGACAGAGTTTGGATTTCCCTAACCCACTCATTCACCTTTCCCGTTACGTACTCGGTCTTGAAGTCCGTCGTGCCGATTACTGCGCCTAGGTGTCTTTGGCCATCCTTTGTTATTTTGACCTCACTTCCACCGAACACCTCCATTTCCCGTTCATAATGTTCTGGCTTCATAATGAGGAAGAACTTGCTGGCGTTTGGGTGGTACCCTAGTTGTGGACCTCGTGATGTTACCAGGTCCCACCACTTTTTGATGTCCTCCACTTTGCCTGCTCCTGTAAGGTCATCAGCATACGCCACTTGCTTGACCACAGTTGTTTCAAATTTTATTGTGTGTTGGAGCACGGATAGGCCAATGCAACAGGGTCCCCCTGCGTTATTCCCTCAGTTGTCTGTATGATGGTATCACCTCTTAGACTTAGAGCCTTGTTGTTTACTATATAAAGGTCTGATGGATTCCTATAGGAGTTTTCAACATACATTGCAAAGCTTGGACACTTGATCTTGATATTGAGCAGTGCGGCCTTGCGGTTAAGTATGTTGAATGCGTTTGAAGCGTCCACCAGGAGAACGGCCTCACCATCACGCTGCTTATTATTAGATAAGGGAATATTTGTAAATATTTAATTCATCAAACATCTGTGTGAGAGGAAAATCATTCACCAACTATTTTATTAATTCGTTTTGAGATAACTATTTCGGGAACACTTGTGGCGGCGGGGGCGGCGTGCTGTCAGTCACGATCACTAAACTCTCCTGAAATAGCTTTTGGTGGAAGAGAGAAATAATAATACCAATATATATTTTTTTTAGAGTCTTATCAATAAAAATATGTATATAGACTTGTCCAGAGTCTTACGATAAACCAACGACAAAATACAGGTGATTATACGTTTGTGTCACCTTATCACCCTTACCATCTCCTAGTGTTATTCAATGTCCCACTTGTCTAAACCATTCTAGTGTTAAAACAGATCTTATAACACCTTGGCAATGCTCTCTTATGATCTAGCGAGGTGTGGTGACTGCTGTGGTGGACGACGGCTTCCTGCTCATCCATAGTGTTGATGAATGATGATACTGGTGACATTGTGTGAGTGTAGCCAGCTTTTGGTGCGTGTTGTGGTGGCAGTGATGTGGTGGTAGTGACAGTGTGGTAAGGAGGTTGGTGGTGGTGGTTGTTAGAAGGGTGGTGGTGGCAGTATTGTGGTGGTGGTTGTTAGAAGGGTGGTGGTGGCAGTATTGTGGTGGTGGTTGTTAGAAGGGTGGTGGTGGCAGTGTTGTGGTGGTGGTTGTTAGAAGGGTGGTGGTGGCAGTATTGTGGTGGTGGTTGTTAGAAGGGTGGTAGTGGCAGTATTGTGGTGGTGGTTGTTAGAAGGGTGGTGGTGGCAGTATTGTGGTGGTGGTTGTTAGAAGGGTGGTGGTGGCAGTATTGTGGTGGTAAGGGTGGTGGTGGCAGTATTGTGGTGGTAAGGGTGGTGGCAGTGAGGTTGATCAAGACACAGCAGGCAGCGTCCTGGTGATCAACAGTCACCAGGACGGGTGTGTGGTGGTGGTGAAGGGGCACACTTTCTACCACGAGATCTGTGATTGACTCTCATTGGTCACCAGATCCGCCAAGTTACACCCCCCTTCTCTCTCTATATACATCTAATTATCTCTACCTTTGTACACCTCTCTCTTTCCCTCGTCCCTCTCCCTTCTCCTGTGAGGTAAGCGCGGAGGGAGAGGAGAAGTAGGAGAAGTGGGAGGAGGAGAGAGGAGGAGGAGGAGAGGGGAGGAGGGGAAGAGGAGGAGGGGAAGAGGGTTGGGTGGGTGGTTGGTCCAGTCATTCACCCTCACTCACATCATCAGTCTGGCCACCTCCTCTTCCTGGTGTGTGTGTGTGTATGTGTGAGTTACAAATTTTCCATTATGATCATCAGTACAGCAGCCGGGCGAAAAAAAAAGAATAAGAATAAGGCTTAATTTTTAAAAGTTAATAAACAAGAGAAGAAACTGGGGGTAAATGGTGTGTAAAAGCAGCTAAAAATAGTACATTAACCAAAGTTCACATGACGATACCGGAAGACCCTCGTCCTAGATTAGATTATGATAGTTTGTTATCTTACAAGTCGTTGTCTAGATATCGTACCGGTGTCCTCTGTTGTGCCCAGTGGCTAAGATTATAACAGAGGAAAGTTAAGGCTATAAGGGTGATATCAACAACTAACAAGGCAAATTTATCTCTTGGTCAGTCGTTAATATTCTGATATTATAAAGCTACTCTCTGTCAACATTAAAACACCACCACCATAAAAATTAACATAGCATTAATTAAGTCACCAAGGAGACTTAATCTACAGGGGTGGCGGCGAGACCCAGGTATGTGCTTCTCTATTTTCATATCGAACTAAATGGAACAAATCGCAGCTCTTGTATGTGACTATTACATTACGAGGCTGAAGTAGCGTTATGTAGATATATTACTTTTCACCGCCTACATCTATAGTGTGCATGTTGTTGATGTTGTTGATTTTGTTGTTGTTTGCTGTTATACATTCAGGGATATTTATTTTCATTTTCTGATGGTGTAATGAGAAACTGAATAAGGAACGATGTTAAATCTGTTTACCGAGACGTCCCCTTCAGCGTCCATGTTGGCACGATACCCGAAGCCTTGAGTGTGTACACGAGATGTTAATAGCGTGTCAACGGGACCACATATCGCTGGTGCCATGTCAAGTGTGAAGCTTCAAGGTGACCCGTAAACAAATTCGCCTGGGCTGTGGATATATTTGTCTCACCAAAACTTAGAAGAATACTTAATGATTCCTGGTCCCATAAACACACACTTTAAGACTCGTGTAAACAAAAATGAACCAAAAACAGTGGATACTTAACATGTCTCCTTAATTACTGTCGGCCGAGACGTAACAACATGGGACACACATCTGGATTACGAACAAAATTGACGGTTGAAGAGAATCATTCGGTGGAGAATTATCCCCAGAGATAATTGTTTAACTGCCAATTATTCCTGGAGACGAGTGGTTCCCTGGAGATGTCTTCTACTGGGGTAATAGTCCACTAGCAAGGCCCAGCGGCGTAATTGTCAAACAGTAAACGATTTATTTATTTTTTTTTTTTACGGTGGAAAGTTGGCAATTCTCACGAGGAAAAATTTGTGTGGTTGAAATTCCTGTACAAGTTGGGGCGGTATTCGTGAACCATTGAGCTTATTCCTGTGCTTGAGACGGTTCCCAGGCCTCTCTACCCTTACATATACATAAGATCATTGTTAAAATCGGTAGCTTCCTGTCAACAAACTTATTATAATCGTAAAATTGGATCCTCTTCGACGATACGCCTATTGTATTTATTAAGACGAGGGCTTCTTCCATAGACGTATTTAAATGTAATTGATAAAATTGTGTTTTTTTTTTATCATAGATGAATTCGTCACAATAGTCAACATTAGGCTCTTACTATAGGTATATTTCCTGTTGTTGTTGAAATTGCCTTAGGGAATACCAATTACCTTGTTACCATATTGACTGTCTCAAAGGCCTAGTATAATGAGTCACGGAGATGAAATATATACTGTACATAAAACAGTGTTCAATACAGTGCCTAAAAATCTCTATAATTTTGTTTTATTTTTACATGTTTTCTTTTTTATTTACTAAATCTTGAACACATTTTATCATTATTAATAGTATTACCGTGTGTGTGTGTGTGTGTGTGTGTGTGTGTGTTCGTCAGGGTTTACCCCACTAACAACCATGTTCTTTACGATCATTTTTTAATGGTGATCCAGTTGGCAATAACTCCTTTATAATTACTGTTGGGTGGGCACCTCTCGTGTGTGTGTGTGTGTGTGTGTGTGTGTGTGTGTGTGTGTGTGTGTAATTATCGGGTCATAACAACACGCAACACGATTCAGATCCGGACCCGAATATTAGACTAAAAACGCAGACTTGGTTAGGTGGGTTAGGTAGGTCAGTCAGGTAGGTGGTCAGGTCAGGTTAGGGTAGGTCAAGTCAGGTTAGGGTAGGTCAGGTCAGGTTAGGTTGGGTTAGGGTAGGTCAGGTTAGGTTTGGCAAAACAAAATTCCAGGTGTAAATTTTTGTTTTCATTAGAAGAAATCAATTATCTTTAAACATCGAATAAACAAAATGCAATTAAAATTGCTGACGTGACATCGCGACCCAATTAAAAGTTAATAAAGTTGAGCGAATTTTACCGATCGTTGAGGTGAGAATACGGACAACAAAAGTCAAACAAGAAACAATACGACTAACTCAAACAACAAACAAACACGCACACAAACAACAGTAACAAACATTCAAACACAAACAATATAAACACGGTTGATCACAGCTGTACCCAAAATAATCACACAAAAGGAATTCAGGGAAAGACAGTCAGGAACACGTGTTTATCAGGTAATAACCACGTATGACATCTGTGCTACACGTGAGCCTGCATTAGTCATCCGGGGGTTAACATGGTACCAGTTGGGGCAGGTCAGAGAGAGCCGTGAACACTGAACAGCATCTAGCATGTGGTTAATACAGGTATTTTTACAGGTGTTTTTCTCGTAAAGTTGTCAGGTGAGTTTCAGGTGGATGTGGTAATGATGATGATTAGTGCGTGAGTGGTTAAGTACAGGTCATGGTAGAACAAACGGACACAGCAGAACAGGTTATTGAGACAAAAGGTCACTGACAGACAACAGGTCACTGAGACAAAAGGTCATCGAGGCAACAGGTCACTGAGACAAAAGGTCACTGAGACAACAGGTCACAGACAAAAGGTCACTGAGACAACAGGTCACTGAGAGACGATAGGTCACTGAGACAACAGGTCACTGAAAGACAAAAGGTCACGTGGAGAACAGATCATTGAGAGACAATTAGTCAGAGACAACAGGTCACAGAGAAACAGTTCATGGGTTACAGGTCAGGTAACATTAGGTCAGTATAGATCACTCAGATAAATAAACTGACCCAACACTAGGAGGACATCTTGTAAGAAACACGATCATGTACCACACATGTATGCATGCTACAAGTGTCTCTGCGGCAGTAAAGTGTATTCTGTTGAGGCAGGTCAGGTGGAGCCGTGAGCAGCATCTAGCACGTGCTTAAACACAGGTGGCATTCTTGTTATGAAGTCAGGTGTGTGTCAAGTGGATGATGGCCGGTGAGTGCTGTGTGGATGATGGCTGGTGAGTGTCAAGTAGATGGCTGTGAGTGTCATGGATGATGGCTGGTGAGTGTCAGGTGGATGATGGCTGGTGAGTCGTGGATGATGGCTGGTGAGTGTCAAGTGGATGATGGCTGGTGAGTGTCAAGTGGATGATGGCTGAGGTCAGGTGGATGATGGCTGGTGAGTCAGGTGGATGATGGCTGGTGTGTGTCAAGTGGATGATGGCCGGTGAGTGTCAGGTGGATGATGGCTGGTGTGTGTCAAGTGGATGATGGCCGGTGAGTGTCAAGTGGATGATGGCTGGTGAGTGTCAGGTGGATGATGGCTGGTGAGTCAGGTGGATGATGGCTGGTGAGTGTCAAGTGGATGATGGCCGGTGAGTGTCAGGTGGATGATGGCTGGTGAGTGTCAAGTAGATGCTGGCCGGTGAGTGTCAAGTGGATGATGGCTGGTGTGTGTCAGGTGGATGATGGCTGGTGAGTCAGGTGGATGATGGCCGGTAAGTCAGGTGGATGATGGCTGGTGAGTCGGTGGATGATGGTTGGTGAGTGTCAGGTGGATGATGGCTGGTAAAAGCCAGGTGGATGATGGTTGGTGAGTGTCAGGTGGATGATGGCTGGTGTGTGTCAGGTGGATGATGGTTGGTGAGTGTCAGGTGGATGATGGCTGGTGTGTGTCAGGTGGATGATGGATGATGGCCGGTGTGTGTCAGGTGGATGATAACTGGTGAGTGTCAGGTGGATGATAAGTGGTGTGTGAGTATCAGGTGGATGATGACTGTTGTGTGAGTATCAGACGGATGATGATCATTGTGTATCAGGTGGATGAGGTGGATGATGACCGGTGAGCGAGTGATGACAAGCCAAAATATTTACCCCAAATCACTTAAGTACATACAAGTCATGGCAGGACAGAGAGCCACAGAGAGAGAGACCAGTTCACGGCGAAACAACAACAACAACAAAAATCCCAATGCAATGAAACACCAGGACAGTACATGACAGTCACACGGCCAATAGATCAGCATATGACAAACACAGCATACAGCATAAGGGGGTAAATAACCTGGCCTCGATGTACGCTAGCATCTGTGTTAATTGAGAGAGGGTTCACAAAAATTCTGTTGAGGAAGGTCAGGGAGGGTCAAGCACAGGGGGATCCTCAGGTGTGCTTCAAAAAACGTGGCTATTTATATATATGTGTGACAAGGTGGGTGAGTGTGTGAGTAACGGTCAAACAGGTTATGTTAGGGTAGGTTAGGTTAGGTTAGGTTAGGTTAGGTTAGGTGAGAGAGTGAGTAACGGTCAAACAGGTTATGTTAGGGTAGGTTAGGTTAGGTTAGGTTAGGTTAGGTTAGGTGAGAGAGTGAGTCACGGTCAAACAGGTTATGTTAGGGTAGGTTAGGTTAGGTTAGGTTAGGTTAGGTTAGGTTAGGTTAGGGTAGGTGAGAGAGTGAGTCACGGTCAGACAGGTTAGGAAGGACCAAATAAAGCCATATTATAGAAAGAGGTCATGGTGGGGTCAGTAGGTCATGGTGGGACAGTAGTTTATGGTAGGTCAGTAGGTCATGGTGGGACAGTAGTTTATGGTAGGTCAGTAGGTCATGGTGGGACAGTAGGCTGGTGGGACAGGTTATGGTGGGTAGCAGGTCATGGTGGGACAGTAGTCTGTGGTAGGACAGTAGGTCTGGTGGGACAGTAGTTCATGGAGGACAGTAGGTCATGGTGGGACAGGTTATGGTAGGTCAGTAGGTCATGTGGGACAGTAGTCTGGAGGACAGTAGGTCATGGGTGGAAACAGTAGTCTGGCAGGACAGTAGGTCATGGCGACAGAAGGTTGGTAGGACAATAGGTTATGGAGGACAGTAGGTTGTGGAAGGACAGTAGGTCATGGTGGGACAGTAGTTCATGGTGACAGTAGGTCATGTGACAGGTTATGGTAGAGGTTAGTAGGCCTGGTGGGACAGTAGTCTGCAGGGACAGTAGGTCATGGTGGGACAGTAGTCTATGGCAGGACAGTAGGTCATGGCGGGACAGAAGGTATGGTAGGACAATAGGTTATGGTAGGACAGTAGGTTGTGGAAGGACAGTAGGTCATGGGACAGTAGATCATAGTGGAACAGTAGATCATAGTGGAACAGTAGATCATGGTGAACAGTAGATCATGGTAGGACAGTAAATCATGGTGGAACAGTAGATCATGAGGGAAACAGTAGATCATGGTAGGACAGTAGATCATGGTGGAACAGTAGATCATGGTAGGACAGTAAATCATGGTAGGGACAGTAGGCCATGGTGAAACAGTAGATCATGGTAGGACAGTAAATCATGGTGGAACAGTAGAGTCATGGTAGGACAGTAAATCATGGTAGGACAGTGACAATTGGTGGAAACAGTAGATCATAGTGGGAACAGTAGATCATGGTAGGAAGAATAGGCCGTGGTGGAACAGTGACTGCAGACAAAATCATGGTGGAACAGTAGATCATGGTAGGACAGTAAATCATGGTGGAACAGACCATAGTGAAACAGTAGATCATGGTAGGACAGTAGATCATGGTGGAACAGTAGACCGCGGTAGGACAGTAAATCATGGTGGGACAGATCATAGGAACAGTAGATCATGGTGGAACAGTAGATCATGGTGGAACAGTAGATCATGGTAGGACAGTAGATCATGGTGGAACAGTAGACTGTGGTGGAACAGTAGATCATGGTGGAACAGTAGTCTGGTGGTGGAACAGTAGACCAGTAGTGAACAGCAGATCATGGTGGAATAGACTCATAGTGGAACAGTAGATCGGTAGGATAGATCATAGTGGAACAGTAGACCGTGGTAGGACAGTAGATCATGGTAGGACAGTAGATCATGGTAGGACAGTAGGCCATGGTGGAACAGTAGATCATAGGAACAGTAGATCATGGTAGGACAGTAGATCATGGTAGGACAGTAGATCATGGTAGACAGTAGATCGCGGTAGGACAGCAGGCCGCGGTGTTGGTGCAGATCAGAAACAGACTGGGTAGGACAGTAGATCATGGTAGGACAGTAGATCATGGTAGGACAGTAGATCATGGCAGGACAGTAGACTGGGTGGTAGGACAGTAGATCATGGTAGGACAGTAGGCCATGGTGAAACAGTAGATCATAGTGGAACAGCAGATCATGGTAGGACAGTAGACTGGAGGACAGGGGAGACAGAGGCCGGGCAGTGATTGGACAGCATGGTAGGAAGGTAGATCATGGTGGAACAGTAGACGGTAGGACAGTAGGCCATGGTGGAACAGTAGATCATAGTGGAAACAGTAGATCATGGTGGAACAGCAGATCATGGTGGAACAGCAGACTGGCAGTGGCTGCAGGACTGGTAGACAGTAGATCATGGGAACAGTAGATCATGGTAGGACAGTAGGCCATGGTGGAACAGTAGATCATAGTGGAACAGTAGATCGTGGTGAAACAGTAGATCGCGGTGGAACAGTAGATCATAGTGAACAGTAGATCATGGTGGAACAGTAGATCATAGTGGAACAGTAGATCATGGTAGGACAGCAGATCATGAAGAGATCATGGTGAACAGTAGATCATGGTGGAACAGTAGATCATGGTGGAAACAGTAGATCATAGTGGAACAGTAGATCTAGGACAGTAGATTGTGGTAGGACAGTAGATCATAGTGGAACAGTAGATCATGGTGGAGGACAGTAGATCATGGTGGAACAGTAGATCAAGTGGAAACAGTAGATCATGGTGGAACAGTAGATCATAGTGGAACAGTAGATCATGGTAGGACAGTAGATCATGGTAGGACAGTAGATCATGGTAGGACAGTAGATCATGGTGGAACAGTAGATCATAGTGGAACAGTAGATCATGGTGGAACAGTAGATCATGGTGGAACAGTAGATCATGGTGGAACAGTAGATCATAGTGGAACAGTAGATCATGGTAGGACAGTAGATCATGGTAGGACAGTAGATCATGGTAGGACAGTAGATCATAGTGGAACAGTAGATCATGGTGGAACAGTAGATCATAGTGGAACAGTAGATCATGGTAGGACAGTAGATCATGGTAGGACAGTAGATCATGGTCAGTGACTGGTGGAGCGAGTCTGCGAGGAATGACGGAAGCCGGGCAGTAGTAGGCTCTCTATGGAAGCCTCACTGTTATGTTCAAGGTGTTAGTGAATAAAACTATTGTGTGTCCTCTAGAGCTTTGTTGTTGTTGAGGTGACCGATATTGGGTGATAATTTGAGAGATGTTGGATCTGTTGTCACTGAGGAAGGGTGAAGGTTTGTAACTGCGTATGGTGGAGAGGAGGGAGAGGCGTATGTACTAAAGAGATGCTGTATTCTGAAGTTAGGACAGAATAGGAGAAAATTTGGCAGAATATTTGAGAGTTAGTAGAAGGATCTCATGAAGGTCTGAAGCCTTGTCATCCTCACCTTCAAGGGTTCAGTTAAGAGACATAACGAATGGCTGATGAAGTTTGCACCGAATGCATTAAAGGTAAACCTGACTAGTTTGTGTTAACAGAAACAACCTTTGTTAACAGGATATAGAAGAAATGACAAGTCAGGACAGTAGTATATAATGAGCTCCAATGAACACGCCAGGAGGACTAACATTGTGGTGATCGTGATGTGAGGTTTAAAATCATGTTTTCTGGTGTGTGGGTTTAGGGATTTAATGTCAAGTTATGCGTATGGTGGCTGGCTCTCTTGTGTGTTGGGGGAATTGTTAAGTAATGTTGGAGTTGGGACATTGATCACCACTCTTACAAACACGTCGCCTGATACATAATATGACCATCACATACTAACACACATACAAATAAGCTTTACCAATCCTTAAACGTGCAAGCGGAAGCCATTTACAGCAGTACAAGACGTGACTTTCTATCAAGCACATCAAAACACGTCCAGCTCAAACTCTCATTGGGTGTTTGGCAATAAACCAGACGCTGGCGGACTGAGTAATGCCCTCATAAAACTCTCACTCAGAAACAGTTCGCGCTGGAGCAAGAGCACACTCAGAACTAGCCAATTCGCGAAATTTAACGGAGATGGTGACTAGTTAAGTGGGAGCTCAGGTTTGCTAAGCCCCAGTCCCATTAGACGTCAAACGAAGACCCATTAAAATTGATACCAGAACCCATACGATGTAAACCCAACATACAGTCCCGTTCATTAGAAGTTAGTCACGTTCACCTGTAATACACCACCTAGCCTATAAAAGTCACACGATCAATGAAGGTTCACCATGTTCAGCATAAGTGTGAGTGTACAGCTAACGTCATGCTTTAACCCTTCAATACTATGCCTGGCCCCCCAGAGTACCATCGCCTGATCCACTAATAAGAGGAACCACCTGAGGAATAACCACCCCAGCTTATTTCACCTGATGACAGAACACCCTAATGCTAACCTAACCTAATCCAACCCAACCTGTCAACCAAACCTAACCTAATCCAAC
>NW_024726329.1:22500-80000 GCF_018991925.1 Homarus americanus
AAATAATGCGGCCCCAGATGCATATAGAACAACATAATATCAACCCAAAGACATCTGGTGCTATGAAACTAACAGGTAAACACGGTGAATTTAACAAGAAATGTTCCTAGCCCGTTGCCACCCACGCAATTTTTTTTTTAAATTATGAACCAATGGAGAGGAGAGATTCCCGCTACAACTTGTACTGTATGTCGCGACACTAACCTCATCAGTTTGAGTTATTGTCTTTGAGTACATTAATTCAGTCCATAGAACAAATTAAGGTACAGTCACGAACATACACTATTTCTCGAAACTGTACCAAACCCTAAAATAAAACACTACAGTGCCACCTACAGTATGTATACAGACAAGTAGTTCGGAGCTTCACTCCAGCAGCTCGGACTGTCATACAGGTTGACGGAATAATATTTTGTAACCGTACACTAGGGCAAGAAAGCACTACACTACACGAGGTAAAGGAAATACCCCGGCATGATAAATTGTTGGTTAAATGCCATCATCAGTGTATCCTGTGTTACTGCTCCCAGTGGTCACCCCCCGGGCCCAACAACAGGTCACCAGCCAACTAACTCTCGCCAACCAATCACTGGTAACCTCTGTTAACCCCAGCTAGCCAATCATGGGTCAAAATTTAGGTCTTAAAATGCTGTTCATGGGTACTGACGTTGCTGCCATGGGTAGATGTTAGCAACAATGTTATATGCAATAAATTCCTTAAAGAATTGGCTGATTTCATTATGGATTTTGGTCACAGTGTTGTGAGATCTAGACCACAATGGATTATTTACCGATTGTTCACAGATTGTGGCCGCACAGGTTACAGGTTTTGGCCATATTATACAGAAACTCTCAGACTCCTCCAGCTGTACACATTAATACACTAAATAACAACGAGTAAGAATACCTGGAACACTGCCAGGTGTACCAGGGAGTGTTGAGGTTACCGGGGGATGTCTGGGGTACTTGGGGAAGGGTGTGTCCGGTATAAATGGCTGGTGTCGTGTATATAAGGGTAGTGTCTGGGGTAACTGGGTATAAGGTGGTGCTCTCTCTCTCGTCGATTTCGTCTGCCTGCCTGTCTCACCACTCACTAAACCAGCCACCAACACCACACCACTATCACCACCATCAAACATACGTGGCCACCACACCACTATCACCACCATCAAACATACGTGGCCACCACACCACTATCACCACCATCAAACATACGAGGCCACCACACCACTATCACCACCATCAAACATACGTGACCACCACACCACTATCACCACATCTCTAAGGTAATTGTCACCTAACGCTCATCATCGCTCGAGTCATGACGCGGATCACACTCCATCTCCTTTTAAGTTACTGTCAACGTTTAATTACCCGGGAAAAATGAGGTGAGAACAGGTCATCTTCCTTAACAAAGTCTTATCGTTCTTCGTTCACACACACACACACACACACACACACACACACACACACACACACGTATTCTTACATCCCCCTTCTAAAGCGACAGGGAATAAATAATTTTGTTTGTAGTGAAGATAGGAAATTCCTCCTCGGCGCCATAACAAAATCCAAGAGGCCGTAACTCTAGACAATAATGAGAGAAAAAAACACTTTTATTTCCCCAACTGTTTTGAGACCTTGTTGTGACATAACGTACATACCAAAGTTTGATTAAAATATACCAGTTATTTCCGAGGCACAGTTCAAACGAGATGTGTCTAAAAATAACAGCCATGATGCAATCGTTTGAGCTTCATATTTTAGAAGTATTTTTGAAGCTCTTCACTGAACCACCTACACGAATCTGGTTGTATAGTGTTTTGCTACGACTGAAGTGTAATGACAGATAAGAATTAGAAAAAAAAAAAATAATTCCACATAAACCCTAACTGAAATGTCCTCAATTCATTCTTGTTATCGTTGTTACATTACCCGAACGCACGGACGCACAGACGGACGGACGGAAAGACAAGGCATAAAAGATGTAAAATATTCCTCCCACACGCAGCTTCACCATCACGTTCGACTCCCTGCAAGAAGTATACCCTAACAAACTACTATACGAATCTTTACCCTACATAACGACGACGCAACAACGCCAAGTGAGGAAGCAGAGTGAGGCTGATATCCTGAGTGAGCCACTACTAGTAAGCAAGAGCCATATGCCCTACCAACTTATAGTGACGACCCCCATTGGCTCACGAGAGAGAGAGAGAGAGAGAGAGAGAGAGAGAGAGATACAATGCTTTCTATCTCTCTTTCTCTCTCTGTCTGTAGCGCCAGGGTTACTTGTAAATCCTGTAGTATATCTGACAAGCCTAGGTTGTGTACAGATCGCATGTCAGTCTTGTGTGTATCTCACCCAGCAAAAAATAAATAAAAATAAAAATAAATAAATAAAAAATTACTCCCAGTGTTAAATGTTCAATGAGTACCTGTGTGTGTGTGTGTGTGTGTGTGTGTGTGTGTGTGTGTGTGTGTGTGTGTGTGTGTGTGTTTTGTTGCGGTAATTTACAAGTTATGTTACATCGGGCAAATTAACATGACAGATTTTTCATTATACTTCCCATACCAAACAAGTGTTTTTCATGGTTTTTCCCTAAAAGCTCTGTAACTGGCCTGATTTTCCCCTGGTCCCACCTGACCAGTTAGGAATTTCCTCTCGTTTCTTCCTAAAAGTTCCCCAGAAAGCCAGATTTTTTTTCTTTGGTTTCTCTCTAAATATCTCCCAACCAGGCGATGATGTTTTAATAGGTTGGTAACTAAATTTTCCTTTACACGTTGGGAAAATATTCAGTTCTAGTCTTAAACTTTTCCCTCGTCTAACACGACGTTCATTGTATTCTCCCTGAAAGTTCTACAGCAGGCAGGATTTTCCATTTCTTTCTCCCTTAGTTACCTTCAACCAGGTGTAATTATTTTCTGTACTTATCCTAAAGCAATCCCATCACTGGTATGATCTTCCTTTGGGTTTTCCCAGAGAAATCTCAACCCAAAAATTTCCCCTGGCTTTTCCCTAAAACTTCCGTACCAAGCAGAACTTCCCCGTCATCACCACCGCCACACTATATTTATCGAGTGCAGTGCGAGTCCTCTAGGTGTTGCGGTCGACAAGTTCAACGTCCCTGGTACGTGAGGATATTCAGCGGTCCCGGTACGTATGTTCAGCGGTCCCGGTACGTGAGTATGTTTAAGGCGCCCAGGTGGCTACGTTCATTACTCCAGATACGTGCATACATTTAGTGGCCCCGGTACTATATTGCACGTATAGCGGGTGCCAGTAATGGATCAGGCGACAAGTATTTACAAAAACTCTAACTTTGTTCTATTTCGAAATCGCGTCATTGTAATAAGGTACAGTATCTGTCTCTTACACATACCGAGCGTCTGGTGCTGCAGTAAACTGAATGACATTCCCGATGTTCTTATTCGCACGTCCACCCCCCACCTCTCCAGGGATCTTGTGGGAGTTTGGGTGAAGCCTCAACACTGCTCGAAGGAAGTTAGTAATTTAGTCGGATGATTCACGATGCTTCAGGGAGATAACGCAGCATTCCAAGGCGCTTTGTGACCTTCAATGGTGTTAATATATCATTCCTGAACGATGTACGAGGTTAGGTTAGGTTAAGTGAAATAACATGGCGTCTCAGGGCAACAATAAGGTCAGCTACGTCTAAGAGTATAAGTAAGGATGTTCCAGAAAGCAAGGCGAGTTTTTGATATGACTTGTGACACTCCAGAGATGAAGTGTTGATGTTCCCGCAAGATGTGTGCAATTACTGAGAGACAAAAGAGCGATCAAGGATGATGGGTGAAATTTATATTATACATGTCATGCTAGGACGATATGTGAGATGCCAGGGAGATAACGTGACGGTCCAGAACGATAGGCAAGATCTTACGGATGAGGAAGCTTTACGTCCAGGACACTGAGGAAGGTTCTAAGGAAACAACACGGAGTTCCAGGAAGTTGTGCGAGGTTCTAGTAAGTAACGGTGTTGTAGGACCATGTGGAAAGGTTAGGAAGATATGTGGTATTACAAGTCGTGTTCCAGAGACCTGTGTGGTATGTGAGGGAGACACGGAGAGCTTCAGGAGGAAACGGGGGTAGGTGTCATGAAGATACATGACACCTGAAAGAAGTTTTAGGGAAGTCCCAGACGGTTCAACCCGTACCATAAAAGTTTACGATGTTGTGAGGTGCAGACGGAGCCTCGAGGAAGGTTCATGGTGATAGTTAATAGTTTATGGCGTCTGGCTCATGGGGAGCTTTTTACTCTCCATAATACTGAAACTGTTTGAGAAAGTTTAATAGTACTCCAGAAAGGTTCATACTAACTCTTATGTTGTATGTGGTGCACCAAAAAAAAAAAAAAGTGCAATACTGCTCCAGAGATTTTTTTAAGGTGGTTTAGGATGGATAATAATCTCTGAGGAAGGTTTACAGCGCAGCACGAAGCTTCAAGCTGCTGTGGGGAAGTTTTACAGCGCTGCCTAAGAAAATTCATAATGTTCAGGCGAAGTTTATGGCGCTGCAAGAAGGTTCAGTATATTGTGAAGCAGTTTATGGAGGTTCAGGAAGGCTAATACTCTTCCAGAGAGGTTTATGGCCTTATAAAAATTATACTCATAATTTTCCAGATATTTTTACAGTCCTGTACAATGGTTTACACAGTTCTAGAGGATCACGGTACTTTAAGAACATCTGTTGCCTTCATGGAAAAATTTATGGATTTCTATAGAAGACGTTTTGGGGGAACAATACGTTCCAATGAATAGACTTGGACTTTCATGAGGACATTTGGGACTTCACGAATATACATTGTATTCCACAATGAGCCACGGTGACCCATACGAAGCATTTCCGGAACATGTGGTATTCCTGAGCGAAGGGCATCGTTTCTACAAAATACGAAGCCTTCCAGGAAGATAATCTGACTCTTCACATATACGTAAAGTTCCAGGGAATTTCTTGATCTTCCAGGCTACTCGGAAACCCAGCAATTATAATCTAAACTTGAGGGAGGGGAGAGGGGCGGGGGGAGGAGGAATGTGGGGAGAGGAGTGGGGCCAGAGGGGGAGAAATCATCCAACATCGTATTATCTTGTCTCACGTCGCAAAGTGTTCCAGGGAGAGATGTGGCTCAGAGGCAGACGATCACCCTCTACCCCCGCCCTCTTATATATGCTCAAGTAAGGAGACAAGTTACAGAGTCTTTGGATTTGTATTATGACAATGAATGGATCTCGGTAATCACAGCACGATACACACACACACACACACACACACACATTCCACTACCCCCACGTAATTCATCCACCCAACACACACCCGTCCCCTCCCCTCCCTCATCCTCTCTCATCCTCACCAAAGCAAAAATTAAGAAACCCAACACAAACTGGATCCCTTCCAAGAAATTTAATCAAAGGTGTCGTCTCTTGGCTCACCATTTTTCAGGCTGGTGGAGAAAGGCGCCATTATCGAGGGTGGACAGATAAAAATGTTATTTTAATTAAGCACAGGATATGATTATCAGCGAGCAACAATGACTGGTTTAACACACCACGCCTTGAAGACTTGAGATGGCGTGGGTGGCGACCTTGCCAGTTCACCTAGTCTGTTATTACACACCTCCAACAAAATCCTCAATGGTGGTTTCTTTAACGTCACGAATAACAATAATAATATAACTTCCAAATATACTTAACATTGTCACTAACAACCACGACTTATCACCACAACCACGGTCTACCACCACTACTACAAGGCTACCAATACACTCCCTACAGCCTCCTACCACAACCATAACAATACTTCACCAGCACCCACTACACCACCAACACCACTACCACCAGCACCACTACCACCACCGCCCACACCACTTCCCTACCACCAGCACCCACTACCACCAACACCACTACCACCAGCACCACTACCACCCCTTACACCACCAACACCACTACCACCAACATAACTCACACTACTGCACCACTACCACCAACACCCACTACACCACCAACACCACTACCACCAACACCACTACCAACACCCACACTACCACCAGCACACTACTACCAACACCACTACCACCAACACCCACTTTCTACCAACACCACTACCAACACCACTACCAACACCCACTACACTACCAACACCACTACCACCAACACCCACTACACCACCAACACCCCACTACCAGCACCACTACCACCAACACCCACTACACTACTGCACCACTACCACCAACACCACTACCACCAACACCCACTACACTACCAACACCACTACCACCAACACCACTACCAACACCCACTACACTACCAGCACCACTACCACCAACACCACTACCGCACCCACTACACTACCAACACCACTACCCACTAACACCACTAACACCAACCTCACTTTCTACCAACACCACCTACCAACACCCACTACACTACCAACACCACACCTGGCACCCCACTACACTACCAACACCACTACCACCAGCACCCACTACACTACCAACACCACTACCACCAGCACCCCTACACTACCAACACCACTACCACCAGCACCCACTACACTACCAACACCACTACCACCAGCACCACTACACTACCAACACCACTACCACCAGCACCCACTACACCACCAACACCACTACCACCAGCACCCACTACTACCCACCACTACCACAGCACCACTACACTACCAACACCACTACCACCAGCACCCACTACACTACCAACACCACTACCACCAAGCACCCACTACACTACCAACACCACTACCACCAGCACCCACTACACTACCAACACCACTACCACCAGCACCCACACACTACAACACCACTACCACCAGCACCCACTACACTACCAACACCACTACCACCAGCACCCACTACTACCAACGCCACTACCACCATTCACACAGATGCTAGAGCCAGTTATCCACAGGCTATTGATGATCACTCAGCTGGTAATTAGTACATCACACCATTACCTATAAGTCTCTCACGGCCATCACCCTCCATAACGAGCGGCTTGCCACGGACACCTTACACCTCCCCTTGTAACACATCACCCTCATCACCTCACTCTTGTAACACCTCCACTCGAGTAACATCTCACTCAGGTAACAAGTCTCCCTCAACACCTCACTCTAGTAACACCTCACTCTTGTAACACCTCACTCAACGCCTAACACTCTTGTAACACCTCACCCCAACACCTCACTCTTGTAACACCTCACCTCAACACCTCACTCTTGTAACACCTCACCTCAACACCTCACTCTTGTAACACCTCACCCTCAACACCTCACTCTAGTAACACCTCACCCTCAACACCTCCTCTTGTACTCCTCCTCAACACCTCACTCTTGTAACACCTCACCCTCAACACCTCACTCTAGTAACACCTCACCCTCAACACCTCACTCTAGTAACACCTCACCCTCAACACCTCACTCTAGTAACACCTCACTCTTGTAACACCTCACCCTCAACACCTCACTCTTGTAACACCTCACCCTCAACACCTCACTCTAGTATCACCTCAACACCTCACTCTTGTAACACCCCATCCTCAACACCTCACTCTAGTAACCTCACCCTCAACACCTCACTCTTGTAACACCTACTCAACGCCTAACACTCTTGTAAAACTTAGTCTGGCAACAATTCACCAAAGTTAAACTAAATTGACTTCGCTAACCTAGAAAACACCACTACCACTCCTCACCCACTACACCACTACCTCCTCACCCACTATACCACTACCACTCTCACCCACTATACACACCACTACTCACCCACTACCACTACCACTCCTCACCCATGCACCACTACCACTCCTCACCCTACACCACTACCTCTCACCCACTATACCACTACCACTACTCACCCACTACACCACTACCCTCCTCACCCACTACACCAGTCCACTCCTCACCCACTACACCACCACTCCTCCTACACACCACTACCACTCTCTCACCCCACTACACCACTACCACTCCTCACCCACTACACACTACCACTACTCACCCACTACACCCTACCACTCCTCACTACACCACTACACTCCTCACCCACACCACTACCCTCCTCACCCACTACACCACTACCACTACTCACCCACACCACTACCACTCCTCACCCACTACACCACTAAATACCCCCAGCAGCACCGCTACCATAGTATATTCTTCACAATACCATTACTATAACACCATTACATACCACGACACCACCATCACCAACGGAACACCATAACAGCTCTCCACCATTATATATCACTTACTTCACACAACACAACACAACACAATGATCTTGGCACATTTTTACCCTCACAACAAGTATTGAAAACTGTCCATCCAAGTACCTTTGTCTGCCACGTACTGTACTTGCGTAAACGTACAAACAAACAACTTACTCCTCTCTACGTCCGTTATCCTTCAGCACATAAAACCAGACACGGGTACAGACAATCCCTTCCAAAATATCAATAATTTTTCTAACACAATTTACTGCAGCTCTGTAGCCCCCCAATAATAATAATAATAATAATAATAATAATAATAATAATAATAATAATAATAAAAAACACAAATCCATGGAATTTAACAACTCCCACACACAACTCCGCATCAGTTACATTGCTAACGGTGCTTCACTTTGCCAAATGTCAAGGTCAATGCCAGGGGTTCCACCGAGCTGGTGACGTTAATAAGCAAGCTTGTGACTTGATGCAATAATGGTACCCCCCTCCTCAACGACTCTAGTAACTTAAGTCCACACAAACACACACACTTAAACATGCAGTGCTCAAAACGCCCGCCGAAGCATTACACACACAAAACACCTACAACAACAAACTCAAAACACAGGAAAGCACAAACAAGTACAAACATGTATTTACACCCACGTGCTGCAGCAATCAACACTGAGGTTGGATTCGATAAGGTAAGTTTGCCTTCACCTTTCGTTGGCACGTTTAGCTGCGTATGGTACACGAAATTACATTAAGTTAGGTTTGGTTAGTTAAGGCTTAGCGAATAATTGACCTGTTATTTCGGCAATTCTTAGTGGTTCATTCTCATTAAAATGACTCCTGCAAACGTAGTCACACACTGACTTATACACACGCAGGAGAAACTGCAAGAGAACTGCTGGCGTTCCCGGAAAGATTTAAAACGTTATTTCTCGCATGGCCGTATATCGACACTAAAGTATTTTTCCTTGCTCTCACATTGAATCTCTCACGAACATATCAGCGAGAGTGCCGTACAAAGAAAGTATATAGATTGACGCCCGTTCCTCCCTCACCTGATCACCAGAATCTACTAATATAGAGCCCATGCCCTCCGTTTATAGCCCCACCCTCCCTTCCATTCATCCTTCTCCCCATTATACTGGACGTGGGCCTTCTGGGGTAACAACTCAAACCACTATACTGTACATTACCACATACATAGCCATCATGGTGTCCCTACAGTGTCACCATACACCAACCAGTCACACAACACGCACCGCACTATAAATTCAAGTTATAAACCATATCTGTATTACAAAATTGTCTCACCATACATACACCACACTCAATATATATTATGGTTACACTACTGTACACACCACTATACCTGATTAACCTTTCTCACTACAATTAATATACCACGATATACACTTATGTCACATTACTATACATAAACCATACACACAGTACACACGCACCACATTAAGTCACACCACCATACGTACACCACACACAGTAGGAGTTGTGCGCGCTTTCATTACCAACTGTAGACATTTCAGCGTTAAACATAAATGCTTTCTTACCACACACTATACATACATACATTATACACCCTATGCATGTCACGCCATCATACATTATCCTTGCATATATACATCAGGAGCCCTCAATCATTATACAGTACATAGAATACATCATCACTATCCAGTCTGCATAAAGTCAAACATGGTAAATATAAGCAACATTACAGTTATTACACCAACGTGGAAATCAATCCTTGTTTTTCTAAGTCTATAAAAAAAGTAAACACCAGCTATCTCATCACCACGCATTAGCTGTCAAATTCATAATATTCATGTATCATTAATCCGTACACCATCTTTCAAACTACTACATCTATTATAAGGTATATATGTAGGTCTACACACACAGACACACAGACACGCCAATAAATCCTGTGGTGCCGTTATCACCGTGTTACCACCCACCACCAATATTTGTACTCAGTGACCCGGCCTGTACCAACAGCCTCCGTTACCTTGCTCCCTTTAAATCATCTCGTGCGATGGAATGGCTTTTAACTTATAAGCATCATTATATTACCACTGGCGACCTGAATATAATTAGTTCTTATAAGCTGTACTTTGCATTATGTTAGAGTTAGATGATCAATGTAATAATCTCGTACAAACTACATTATATTACGTATTACAGTGTAGAGTACAGCTGGCATTTTTATAGATTTCCACACAGTCCTCGAGGGAAATGGCCTGAAACACTCCTGCACGAAAAGGTATTATTATTATTATCCTGCCAACTAAAACTTTAACACTTCCAACTAGACAATATCAAAAACACGAAAGTAAAGTTTACCTGATATAACAGTCATGTCTTCTCTGCCATTATGAGGGGTAGTTAACATATACGCCGAAACAGTATCAATCTACCGCGCTGGGCTCCATCAGTGGTTTATATCACCATTGAGCAACATGTTTAGGTCACTTCACCACATTAATCGTACGGGTGGCAGCATGGCAGCCGCATCACCACTAACAAAACGCACTGCTCTACCACTGCCGCTACCACTACTGTTCCCGCTATTACTTGCCCGCTCGCTCACCAGTCACCAGCAGACTACAGCCGCACCACTACAAACACAACCACCCCCCACCAGGACCCAAACTTATCCCCCCCCCCTCAACTCCTCTCATCACCGGGCCACGCATCAATGAACGCTCTTATTACCAAACCATCAATCCACCTCGTTCGATACTTTCATATTCCACTGAAAATACCCAAAGTAGTTTTCATTATATACAACAATATTAAGCCCATTTTTAATAATGAATTACTTTATTTGTCTTCGCGTGGGGGAGAGACTGAGAGTGAGTGTTTGAGGGGGAGTGTATGGCCACGCCCCCTGCCGCACGCCACGCGTTCCTCACGCTGGCGTCACACTCGATACTTTCTCCCGCCAGACCTGCCACCTCTCTTCTCCACCATCGTCGAATTTTCACTGTTACTCGACCATCTCTCAACACATTTATATACTAATGGTTACCACCAGACGTACTTTAAATATAGACCACTCTATCATACAGCAATACTGGGGGAATTATGCCACTATTACTGAAATATAGACAGTAAATAAGCTACTGGCGAAGTAAGGCAACAACTCTTTTTACAGCTGACCTTGACAATGAAAAGGACGGTGCCAGCCTGGCGGGGTACGAGAACTTCGTGCACCTAAACAAACCCCCCCATCTGATTATTTGTTTACTGGCAACACGGTGACTCTGCGAAAGAAATTACCATTTATATCCGACAATTCGAGGAAATAAGTAAGTAAACCGTATGATCAGCGGCGATAGTGAACTTGAATAAGAAAAATGAAGATGAGAACATAACCTGCTGTAACATTTCCTTAAATGTCCCGTTCAGATGATAACAGCTGTGGATGATGAATGATAGCGGGAACACACTACCTCCTAAACGGTCCATCAATTTCTTAATCCGTGATCCACAACAATAGACAACTTGACAATGATGTATGCAGCGATACTCTATGTAACTGTCATATTCCATTTAAAACAAGACGAAGAACTCAAAGCGAGTTAAAATTCGAGATAAAGTAAAATAGCAGTGAACTCAGGGCCCTAAAATAGAGCAGTTGAGCTGAGCACACATAGCCTGGCCAGCTCCACATGCCAAGCATACTTGACACACATTATTGACCAAAATAATGTGTACGTTCCCAAGGCGACGTCCATCCCTCCATGTGTACTTCGGTGTGCGTGTGTTTAATTACAACATTAGTAATGATAATAGTAATTACAGTTAACGATTTACTGTAAACACAGCAAACAACAAACAAAATATGGACATAAGTGGTACATACATACATACATACATACATACATACATACATACATACATTCATACATACATTCGTACATAAATACATACATACATACATACATACATAAATAAATACATACATACATACATACATAAATAAATACATACATACATACATACATACATACATACATAAAGGGTTGAAGATCCAGGTGAATAAGGCAACACACATTTATAGATAACTCGTGTGGATATATATATATATATATATATATATATATATATATATATATATATATATATATATATATATATATATATATATATATATATACACACACGAGTTATCTATACTGTACATGTGTGTTGCTTTATTCTTCCCTTTCTCTTCCTCATTCCTCACTGCCTGGTAGATGGTTTAGTTATAAAGGCTATAGTACCACCCGTCTACAGTTAAGGACCACCACGCACTCCCTCTCTCTTGTTATCTTTTACAGAACAGAATCTCTCAAGTACAATCAGCGATAAAGATATTTCTTTATCACGTATAGAGAGAAATCTTTCTAACACACACACTCACAAATAGATTCACTAACACAACAAGGGAACAACCATGTGTAGATCTGGGCCCCGTGTGTGTGACACTTTTGACCTTGACCGTGAGACTAGTCGACAGATCTCTCCTCTTACCGTTACCCTTCTCTTATAGTCTTTCCTCCTCCTCCTCCTCCTCTTCTCCTTCCTCTTCTTCCTCACCATGTCTCTTCCTCAAGTTGATCTCTCCTCACGACACCGTTACTTCTCTCTTCTTTATTCTTCTTCTCTCTCTTCCCCAATCTGACCTCACAAAACCGTTATTTCTGTTATAATTCTTCTCTCCTTCCTCCTCCTTTGTTCTCAGTTTCTCTTGTTCTCTGTTCATATCACCGTTACTCGCTTCTCTGAGTCACACCATTCCTCCTCCTCCTCCTTCTCTACTTTATTCTCCTTATCTTCATCCCTCCTTATCTTTATCACTATTATTTATTTTTTTTATCTTTCACCTTCATCATGAACTCTGGCACGTCATGTTCCCGCCACACAACACCGTTACTCCTCTTCCTCCTTCTCCTCCTCCTATTCTTATCTTCCTTATTATTTTTATCTCTTCCTTTTCGTTTTCGTATACACAACTGATAGCTCCTCACAAGACCGTAAATTGACTCGTTAAAATATCTCCCTTTCTTCCTCTTCCTCCTTCGCCTTCTTGTCTTCCCCTTCCTCCTTCTCCCCCTCCTTCACCCTCTTTTCCTCCTCCTCTTCATCCTCTTCACCCTCTTCTTCATCTTCTCAACCCTCACTTTTTATCTTCTCTCTCTCTCTCTCAACACCATAATAAGGTTTCTCATTTAGTCACACCAGAAGTATACATTAATACTGAATACAGATAACAGTACAGGTTTAGTGTCACACAGGTAAAATAAATCTCAGAATGTTTATACAATATTATCATTAGACTTAACGTATTAAACACAGGGAACAGTAACAATTAGCGTAGAATATCTGTCATAATGGTGGTGACTCAAGATGATAAACATTACTCTTAAAACATCAGTAAAAGTAAATATTGGGGTAAAAAGTAAAGGTATTGTGTTTCTTCCCTAAACTAACTTAACCTAATTTTATCTAACCTAATCTAATCTAACGTACAGGTAAATGTAAGTAGGAAGGTATGTTAAGCCTACTTCACCTGGTCATACAAGTCAGGTAATATAATCAGCCTTCATCGTGAATAAATACCGTCACATGAACGACTCGTAAAAAAAAAAAATAAAATACCTACTCGGTTCTTCAACTGGAAAGTTTTATAAGACAAGATTCTGAACCCGACTTTCTTCCCACTTTCCTCAGATCAACTGGTTTAGAAAGTCCAAGAGTGTGTGTGTGTGTGTGTGTGTGTGTGAGCATCTAACGGGACACAGACGTCGTTGATAAGGAGGGTGTATAACGGCGTGTTGGTCGAGTGTTGGTTGCTTAGTTTGTCGCAGAATATAATGTGTCAAGCCAGCCATTCCAACACCAGCAACACACACACACACACACACACACGGGGCGGGATGATGGTGTGGTGTTAGCCATTTTAACCCACACACCACACAACATAGACCAGGATGTGGTGTAGTGTGACGCATTCTGACCACACAAGCAGCAACATATACAGACCAGGATGTGGCTGTGTGGTTTGGTAAGGAGCCAATGTGTTAGGCAGAGGACGGAGTGGGTGTATGGTGGTGAGGGTGTATGGTGGTGAGGGTGTATGGTGGTGGGGGGGTGGTGGGTGGGGTGTATGGTGGGGGGGGGTGGGTGGTGGTGAGGTGTATGGTGGTGAGGGGTATGGTGGTGGGGGGTGGGTGGTGGTGAGGGTGTATATGGTGGTGAGGGGTGCATGGTGGGTGAGGGGTGTATGGTGTGAGGGTGGTGGTGGGGTGTATGGTGGTGAGGGGTGGGGTGGTGGTGAGGGGTGTGTGTGGGGTGTGGTGGTGGTGGAGTGTGGTGGTGGGAGGGTGGTGGTGGGAGGGGTGGTGGTGGGGTAAGGGGGTGAGGTATGGTGGTGGGGTGGCAGGGAGTGGTGGTGGGGTGGGTGTGGTAGGTGTATGGTGGTGAGGTGTATGGTGGTGAGGGTGTATGGCAGGAGGTATGGTGGTGAGGGGCGGTGGTGTATGTGGTGAGGGTGTATGGTGGTGGGGTGTATGGTGTGGGGTGTATGGTGGTGGGGTGTATGGTGGTGGGGGTGTGTATGGTGGTGTGTGGTGGTGTGGGGTGTATGGTGGTGGGGTATATGGTGGTGTGGTGTATGGTAGGAGGGTATGGTGGTGAGGGTGTGGTGGTGAGGGTGTATGTGGTGGTGTGAGGGTATGTGGGTGAGGGTGTATGGTGGTGAGGGTGTATGGTGGGTGGGGTGTATGGTGATATGGTGGTGGTATATCTGAACTGGCGTGTTAGGGGGCTCCATTGGGTGAGTGTATGAGGGAGATAGGTCCAGTTTATTTTCCGGGGGAAGGAAGCTAATGAGTTCTGTGGGGTTGGGCTGTCTCTGTTAACGAGGGGTGACGGGTAGGGCTGCCGGTGTGTGTGTGTGTGTGTGTGTGTGTGTGTGTGTGTGTGTGTGTGTGTGTGTGTGTGTGTGTGTGTGTGTGTGTGCGTGCGTGCACGCTTCTTAAGTTACACGTTAGAAGAGTGTTACTTAATGGCACGACGCCTCTGTACCTAACCACTTGGCCACTACGATTATACGGAATTAAACCAAGACTCACCGTGATGACGTAATCCACCACGTCACTCCTCAGGAAGACGTAATTAAACACGACTTACAACGAAAAGATATACAATATACACAAGAATATATTCCCATTACAAAGATATATATATATATATATATATATATATATATATATATATATATATATATATATATATATATATATATATATATATATATATATATAATCTCTTTTGATATAATAGTGAGATGCGTCTTGTGTATTCTAGAACTCTGGTACTGAAAATAGACTAAAATGTTTTTGACCTCGAGTAGGTATTCACACACACACCATGTTATGTGTCACACTGGCCTGGAATATCCCAATATATATATATATATATATATATATATATATATATATATATATATATATATATATATATATATATATATATATATTAGGATATACTGTGAGCTTTGAATATTACCAATGATACTGAATACTTCTTGTGTGTGTATATATATATATATATATGCAAGTAAATCACTATACTCCCCCTGAAGATGTAGAATTACACAAAAGCGCTTAGGAACTTCGTGTTTCTTCTTTCCTTGTGATTTATCAGCATATATATATATATATATATATATATATATATACATATATATATACATATATATATATATATATATATATATATATATATATATATATATATATATATATATATATATATATATATATATATATATATATATATATATATATATATAATGCATACGTTTAATTGGTAACACTGATGTGAAATATACATGTATGTCCGCAGGTGTATCAAGTTGGTAACAGTGACTAATGACATATTACCAGCACAGTTCCCTAAGTTAGTAACACTGATAAAGCAATATCCCAACTCAGCTTCACTCGCTAAATTGGTAACAGTGACCTGGAATATCATTAAGACTGAAACAATTAAAAAGCCTTACAACACGTGCTGTAGTTACCAGACTCCTCCCACTGCCACCTGACCTGAAGTGTTTAAAGGTGGTGTGGTGGATGTAAATAGCTGGAGGGGGACATGACGGGTAGTGGCATGAGAGGGGGTAGTGGCATGAGAGGGGGTAGTGGCATGAGATGAAGTAGAGGCATGAGAGGAAGTAGTGGCATGAGAAAAAGTAGTGGTATGAGATGAAGTAGTGACATGAGAGGAAGTAGTGGCATAAGAGGAAGTAGTGACATGAGATGAAGTAGTGACATGAGAGGAAGTAGTGGCATGAGAGGAAGTAGTGGCATGAGAAAAAGTAGTGGTATGAGATGAAGTAGTGGCATGAGAAAAAGTAGTGGTATGAGATGAAGTAGTGGCATGAGAGGAAGTAGTGGCATAAGAGGAAGTAGTGACATGAGATGAAGTAGTGACATGAGAGGAAGTAGTGGCATGAGAGGAAGTAGTGGCATGAGAGGAAGTAGTGGTATGGAGATGAAGAAAGATAAGGAGAGATAGTGGCATGAGAGGAAGTGGTATGAGAGGAAGTGGTAAGGAGATGAAGTAGTGGCATGAGAGGAAGTAGGTATGAGATGAAGTAGTGACATGGGAGAGGGTAGGGCATGAGAGGAAGTAGGTGGCATGAGAGGAAGAGGGTATGAGGGAAGTAGGGTGGCATAAGAGGAAGTAGTGACATGAGGGGGTAGTGTCATGGGAGAAGAGGTAGGAGGCATAGAGAAAGTAGTGACATGAGATGAAGTAGAGGCATGAGAGGCAGTAGGTGGCATGAGAGAAAGTAGTGGCATGAGAGGAAGTGTGCATGAAGAGGGAGTAGGTGGCATAAGAGGAGTAGGTGACATGAGATGAAGTAGTGGACATGAGGGGTGGTGGTATGAGAGGAAGTGGTGGCATGAGGAAGTGGTGACATGAGAGGAAGTAGTGGCATCAGAGGAAGTAGTGGCATAAGAGGAAGGTAGTGACATGAGAAGGAGGGTATAAGAGGAAGTAGTGGCATGAGAGGAAGTAGTGGATAAGAGGAAGTAGTGACATGAGATGAAGTAGTGGTATGAGATGAAGTAGTGACATGAGAGGAAGTAGTGGTATGAGATGAAGTAGTGTCATGAGAGGAAGTAGTGTCATGAGAGGAAGTGGTATAAGAGGAAGTAGTGACATGAGATGAAGTAGTGGTATGAGATGAAGTAGTGACATGAGAGGAAGTAGTGGTATGAGATGAAGTAATGTCATGAGAGGAAAGTAGTGTCATGAGAGGAAGTAGTGGCATGAGATGAAGTAGTGTCATGGGGAGGAAGTAGTGGCATGAGAGGAGTAGTGGCATGAGAGGAAGTAGTGGCATGAGAGGAAGTAGTGGCATGAGGAAGTAGGTGGCATAAGAGGAAGTAGTGACATGAGAGGAAGTAGGGCATAAGAGGAAGTAAGGACATGAGATGAAGAAGGACATGAGGAAGAAATCAGAGGAAGTAGTGACATGAGAGGAAGTAGTGGCATGAGAGGAAGTAGGTGGTGGAGAGGAAGTAGTGGCATAAGAGGAAGTAGTGACATGAGAGGGTAGGTGGGCATAAGAGGAAGTAGGTGACATGAGAGGAGTAGTGGGTATAAGAGGAAGTGGTGACATGAGAGGAAGTAGTGTCGAGGGAAGTAGTGGTATGAGATGAAGTAGTGACATGAGAGGAAGTAGGTATGAGATGAAGTAGTGACATGAGAGAAGTAGGGCATGAGAGGAAGTAGTGACATGAGAGGAAGTAGAGGCATGAGAGGCAGTAGGACATGAGAGGAGTAGGCATGAGAGGAAGTAGGGCATGAGGAAATAGTGGCATGAGAGGAGTAGGCATGAGAGAGGGTAGAAACATGAGAGGAAATAGGGTTGAGAGGAAGTAGTGGCATGAGAGGAAGTAGTGGCATGAGAGGAAATAGTGGCATGAGAGGAAGTAGTGGCATGAGAGGGGGTAGAGGCATGAGAGGAAATAGTGGCATGAGAGGGGGTAATGGCATGAGAGGAAATTGTGGCATGAGAGACAGGCTGCTCATGGTCACTGCCTCATCTCAGCCGCTTGCATCAGAGGCTTCGTTAATTTACTTGGCACGAGGACACGTGTACACAGGAGGTTAATGAAGACTTACACAGAGAGGGGAAAGCGAGCTTCACACACACACACACACACACACACACAGGGTGGGGCAAGATAAACACATATAGGGTGGGGAGAAAGCACCTCTTCACACACACACACACACACACACACACACACACACACACACACACACACACACACACACACACACACACACACACACACACACACACACACACACTCCACCCACACACACACACACATATACTCATACGCACACCACACACACACACGCGCACACACACACCAACACACAGAGGGTGGGGAGAGCGACCTTGGCCGTGAAAGCATCAAGGGGGTCTCACACTGTTGCCAGCTTGGCGCCTCACGCAGGCTGTATATTTACACCCAACGCGGTGTTGGACCTTGTTAGTTGGCAATACCTGACTCCTGGCTACCTTGCACTTAATTCACTCTTATTTACTTATAGTCACACTTACACACACACACACACACACACACACAGTACAAACGCTATACCACACACGCATAAACAAACACACATACATACATGAACACACACACACACACACCAATTATTCATATGCTGAATATTAGTAAGTTTATCCTCAATTCACTTTTCATGTCCTTAAACCCTTACTTAACACACACACACATACAGCAAGATTATTCTCTCCCCTTCCTACTCCACATATCAAGAAGCGCTCAACACACTGGCCCTTTCGACTCTCATTGACCATCACCACGACCTCATCTGCAAATTTAGTAAGAAGCTTCTGCACCATCCTCGACACCGGCTCCTACTACCACCTGAGATCCCTAGCCCGAGAATTGCTGTTCGACACCACAACCGTCATCCAGCCCATACGTGCACGAACTGATCGCTATAAGAACAGCCCAGTCCCAACCATTGTAAAAATTATCAATAACTTGTAATAGACCAGTGTATTCACTCCCAGTAAACACTACTCCTTGCACTGTCACTATGTTGAAATGAACTGTAGTTTGAGCTTTTCCCCATCTAGTTATTATATATCTTATTTATATCACTTATGTTATTTGTATATTATTTGTAATTCGAAACCCATTCCCCAAATATGTAACTGTATATTGTCAGCCTTCTGGCTGCCAAGCTCTTTCAATAAACCGTTAATTATTAATTATTATTATTATTATTATTATTATTATTATTATTATTATTACATACATACATACATACATACATACTACATACATACATACATACATACATACATACATACATAATACTTCTAACATACATACATACATACATACATACTTCTTACATACATACATACATACATACATACTTCTTACATACATACATACATACTTCTTACATACAGTACATACATACATACATAGTTCTTACATACATACTTCATACATACATACATACTTCTTACATACATACATACATACATACTTCTTACATACATACATACATAGTTCTTACATACATACTTCATGCATACATACATACTTCTTACATACATACTTCATACATACATAGTTCTTACATACATACTTCATACATACATACATAGTTCTTACATACATACTTCATACATACATACGTAGTTCTTAAATACATACTTCATACATACATGCATTACATATTGCCTTATTTTAATATCATGAGGTGATATTGACATTCAACAAAGCTTTCTAGTAATTATGCTGTTGTCAAGCGAGTGTGGTGGTGATGAGTGTGGTGGTGATGGGAGTGGTGGTGATGGGAGTGGTGGTGATGAGTGTGGTGGTGATGAGTGTGGTGGTGATGAGTATGGTGGTGATGAGTGTGGTGGTGATGGGAGTGGTGGTGATGAGTGTGGTGGTGATGAGTGTGGTGGTGATGAGTATGGTGGTGATGAGTGTGGTGGTGATGGGAGTGGTGGTGGTGGGTGTGGTGAACAGTGGGTGTGGTGGGGTGGGGTGTGGTGGTGGTGTGGTGGGGTGATGGTGTGGTGGTGGGTGGAAATTGGTGGTGATGAGTGTGGTGGTGATGGTGTGGTGGTGATGAGTGTGGTGGTGTGATGAGTATGGTGGTGATGGAGTGTGGTGGTGGAATTGGTGTGGTGATGGGGAGTGGTGGTGATGGTGTGGTGGTGATGTGGTGTGGTGGTGATGGTGGTGGTGATGGTGTGGTGGTGATGGGGTGGTGGTGATGAGGTGTGGTGGTGATGGTGTGGTGTGATGTGGGTGTGGTGGTGGTGGTGGTGATGGTGTGTGGTGAGTTGTGGTGGTGGGGTGTGGTGGTGGGTGTGTGGTGGTGTGGGGATCTTGGTGGTGATGGGGTGTGGTGGTGATGGTGTGGTGGTGAGTGGGGTGTGGTGGTGATGAGTGTGGTGGTGATGGGTGTGGTTGTGATGGGTGTGGTGGTGATGGGTGTGGTGGTGATGGTGTGGTGGTGATGGTGGTGGTGATGGTGTGGTTGTGATGCAGATTGTGGTGGTGATGGGTGTGGTGGTGATGAGTATGGTGGTGATGAGTATGGTGGTGATGGTGTGGTTTGTGATGGGATTAGTGGTGGTGATGGTATGGTGGTGATGAGTGTGGTGAGTGATGAGTATGGTGGTGATGGTATGGGTGAGGTGATGAGTGTGGTGGTGATGGAGTATGGAGTGGTGATGGGTGTGGTGGTGATAGAGTGGTGGTGATGAGGTGTGGTGGTGGTGGTGAGGTGTGAGGTGGTGATGGGTGTGGTGTGGTGCTGGGGAGTATGGTGGTGTGGGTATGGTGGTGATGGTGTGGTGGTGATGGGTAGTGGTGGTGGGTGTGGTGGTGGTGGGGTATGGTGGTGAGTGGGGTGTGGTGGTGGTGGTGGTGGTGGTGGTGTGGTGATGGTGTGGTTGTGATGGGATTGTGGTGGTGATGGGTATGGTGGTGGTGATGAGTATGGTGGTGATGCGTATGGTGGTGATGAGTGTGGTGGTGATGAGTGTGGTGGTGGTGGTGGTGGTTATAATAAACATTAGAGTAGCTGTAGTGTGGTAATAGTATGGTGGTATGTAGTAGTGTAGTGTGTACTGGTGGTGTAGTGATGTGGTCGTGGTGTGGTGATGTGGTCGTGGTGTGGTAATATAGTGTCGTATAGTGGTTGTGTACAGATAATATGTAGGGTGGTAGGATTGAAGAATTTGTTTTCCGAGCTGAATTTTTCCCCGCGGACAGTAGCTAGTTTATTGTGCACCCCCATAATCATCCTATAGAGTATAAGGGAGTATAATTAGGCCTATAGTATAAAAAGTATAACGAGAGTATAATAATAGAATAAGGGAGTATAATGTAAGTATAAGGGAGAAAAACGAGAGTATAAGGGAGTATAGTGACAACATGGTGAGAGAGAGAGAGAGAGTCGGTGTGGTCCCATCGATCTGCCTTCACGTAACAACAAGTTATGACCCAAACTTATCCACACTGTCTGCCGCTACAGTATTCCAGACATAACTAACACCCAGACAACATAAACCAGACATAACTAACATCCAGACAACATAAACCAGACATAACTAACATCCAGACAACATAAACCAGACATAACTAACACCCAGACAACATAAACCAGACATAGAACTTTAACATCCAGACAACATAAACCAGACATAGAACTTTAACATCCAGACAACATAAACTAGACATAGAACTTTAACATCCAGACATAACTAACACCCAGACAACATAAACCAGACATAACTAACACCCAGACAACATAAACCAGACATAACTAACACCCAGACAACATAAACCAGATATAACTAACATCCAGACAACATAAACCAGACATAACTAACATCCAGACAACATAAACCAGACATAGAACTTTAACATCCAGACATAACTAACACCCAGACAACATAAACCAGACATAACTAACATCTAGACAACATAAACCAGACATAACTAACATCCAGACAACATAAACCAGACATAACTAACATCCAGACAACATAAACCAGACATAACTAACATCCAGACAACATAAACCAGACATAACTAACATCCAGACAACATAAACCAGACATTGAACTTTAACATCCAGACAACATAAACCAGACATTGAACTTTAACATCCAGGAACATGAACAAGGAACAGCAACTAGGGACAGCGACAAGATGCAGTAACAAGGAACAGTAACAAGGAACAGAAAGGAGGAACAGAAACATGGAACAGCAACAAGGAACAGCAACAAGGGACAGTAACAAGGGACAGTAACGAGGAACAGCAACGAGAAACAGTAACAAGGAACAGAAAGGAGGAACAGCAACAAGGAACAACACGGAACAGCTAAGGAGGAGTAGAATGTCTCAGAATGACTCGAGACTTGTCCTTTCATTCGTGCTGTGGTGACGATATAATGATGACGCAGTGTACCTAACTTGCTGTATAATGATGACTGATGCAGTATATCTAACTCGATGTATAATGATGATGCAGTATATCTAACTCGATGTATAATGATGATGCAGTATATCTAACTCGATGTATAATGATGATGCAGTATATCTTGGTTGTTGTATAATGATGACACAATGTTTCTAAGTCACAATATAATGATGACGTAATTATGCCATGTTCGTTTAATATATTTTAATAAAGGAACAAAATACCGGAAATCGAAAAATAAATGATAAAACTGGTGTATATTTTTCGTGTATGATTACTTAATAAGAATAAATATAAAGAGAAAAATGACGAAGAATGAAAAGATGATCACAGAAAAACAAGATAATTAAAGAAAAGAAGAAGAAAAGAGTGACTTGGGCTCTATTATGATTGTACTGATAAACACTTAAGTGAACGAGCCTCTCTCTCTCTCTCTCTCTCTCTCTCTCTCTCTCTCGAATCCATTTTAGTTGTCTCATAAATCATATTGGTATCTACTCAATTATTCAGTTTGGGGAAGAGTTTTAACATAGTGAGATTCAACGAGTCACTTGAATCCGTTCACAAATCTCAAGTTAAAGAAGAACTCTTATGGTACGAGACAGGTGTGTTCTCATAGTCTTTACTTAAGTGAGCAGTAAACCTTAATATATAAAACTCTAAACAACTAGTGAGTGTGTTCGTATGTTTCAAGGCGCCAGAGAACTATAAAATGGAGAGACACTATGGAAGAGTTCTCAATTCTCCAGTAAAGAAATTTTTATGGGAGATAATTCTTAAAAGTCTCCAGTTAGGATAAATTTAACTTTTAAAGAGTCTTTGAAAATCCAGAGCCCTGGTTTGGTCGTGTGCCAGGGGAAGTCACCCAGTCAGCAACAGGTGGACCAGCTAGCCTAAACGCCCCCTCCCCCCTCCCCCCTTCACTTACACATGAAGTTCAAGGTCCGAATTCTGAAATATTTAAACGCCACACCACTTCCTCTATCTCCAGGAATAAAAGAATGCATCAAGTCACCTAACCTAACCTAACCCAGCCTACATGTTTTACGTATCATTTCAGTCATCTGGTAATGTGAGAGACCGAGAGACCAAACTAGAGACCGAACCTTCGCATTAAAGCTGCAGGTCTGGTATATATGTTAAATCACGTTATGGGGTAGGACAGATTAGATTAAGTTAATATATGGGAATGTTTCAGGTCTGGGGATTAGTGGGAGGTGAACGGTGTCGGCGGGGTGGGTGGATGTAGTCAGTCAATAACGCCGATGGAAAGAGTACATTAAATAACGAGCAACTTTACCTCACGTCACATAGAACCTTGGTCACAGCCTACTTCAAACGGTGTTGAATATCCCGATACACGATCACCGTCTCTCGTGCAGGATACAGTACACGACACACGCTATTCATGTTATAGTGCCGAGTTAGTTCTTAAATAAATAAATGAAGCAGAAGTAGTGACAATAGTAGTAGTAATGAACTATTGGTAGCGGTGTTATTTAAATAAAAGGAGGGAGAGTTATATTAGTACTGGTATTAATGGTAGAAGTCGTCGTAACAATTGTTAATAAAAAAACACATTAGTTTTATACTATTACCTGAACCAGCTATACCACTACCTAGCAACACAGTGAACTAGCAACGTACACACACACGTACCGGCACCCATGTGTGTTTGATTCCCGGCGAGAGAGGTGCACATGGCCAAGACGTTCATGGGAGCAACACTTTAATATGCGCCGTTGCCAAATCTGGGGCCAAAGCTACATTATACACTGTTGCCACATCTACGTGACACACCCACGCTCAATATGCAACACCGTCCTATCACAGAATTACCATGAAGTTTTCGTTGATTTTGAGGATAACTCTATGGTTTGTGGATGAGTATATTGTTGTAGGTGGGTGATGTGTTGTTTAAAAGATAAGAATCATTAGCAAATATTGTAGTGGGAGATGAAGGTCGAGGTTAAAACGATTACGTAATGTTGCAAGGAGGAAGCCGGGCGCCACCCCCTTCACCCCTACAGTCACCCTCTTCCTCCCACAGCCCCTATAGGAGGAGGTTCCCCCCCCCCACCACCTATCACACCTCAATACCACCCCCACCATGACACCTCAATACTAACCTGCAATGTGGCCACCATAGCTATGCTGTATGAGCACTGTAACTACAATATAACTACTGTCCACAGTATGGTCCTCATAACTTCACTGCACGGCCACCATAACTACCATAGGGCCACCACACCATACCTCCACCATGCAACTACCACAACACCACCATAACTCTGACGTGCAGCCACCGTAAGAGACATGGAGTCATCATTGTCTGGCACCGGAGATCAATAAGTCTCACATCAATTTTTTATGAGCAGTTCGAGAAACAGATCCACCTAAGCTTCATTGGTGGTACTGACTCACTTTAACACACACACACACACACTACTTACTACTTTGCTGTCACTCGGAATCGAGTATGGCGATCATCCAGCTATGATACAATGATATGAGTTATTAAGGATGTCACCTAGGTTGGTGAGTTCTGAGGTGACTAAAGTGGCTGATACGGGACCGCCGGTCAATCACAGATGTTGCACATGTGAGGGGCTACATCTAGTGCGGGAGGGGCGTTAGCGCTTGTCTGCCTCGTTATGCAGTCAGGCTAACTCGAACGTATTGACACCTTCTTGTATGGGGCTCCTCCAAGCGTTACGGTGTGGAGTAATCATCTCCCAGGTGAGAGGGTCAATTTGGCACTTTTTCAGGTTTGTCTTGAGACTATCCTTATACCTTCTCAGTTGTCCGCCAGCGTTACATTTGTCATTCGTTAGGTGACTGTAAAGTAGCTGCTTTGGCAGTCTACTGTCGTCCATGCAGGTAACATGGCCAGTCCAGGGTAGTTGTTGGTGGATAATGGTAGCCTCGATGCTTCTACAGTTGGTATCAGCAAAAATACTGGCATTTGCTCTCTCATCTTCCCAGCGAACTCGGAGGATGGAACGTAGACTACGTTGGTGAAAGTTTTCAAGCGCCTTGATGTGCCTCCTGTATGTGACCCATGTCTCGCTGTCATATAGCAGGGTGGGGAGGACCACTACTCGATATACGTGTAACTTTGTAGATAATTTCAGCTCCCTACAGCTGAAGACACGGGTGCAGATTCTGCCAAGGCTTGAGACACACGTGTGATCCGATGCTGAATCACTTCATCGATGTCCGCGGTGGTGGACGGGTGGGAGCCGAGATACCGAAAGTGGGTAACATTAGTGAGGGTAGTACCATTAAGCTGGATGGATGGTGGAGGTGTGGCTGAACCAGCGGCAGGCTGAAAGAGAATCTGAGTTATGTACACTCACCTCAAGGCCGAAGTGTGCATACGCATCTGCGTAGGTGTTCAGGATCTCATGCAGGTCGCATTCAGTGTGAGCAACAAGGGAGAGGTCGTCTGCATACTGAAGCTCAGTAATGGAAGCTGCCAACACCTTTGGAGTCATCTTATGTTGAAAAGACCCTTCATCCGGCACCCGATGTCCACCATGCCGGCTAAATTTGCGCTGGCACGAGTAAGGAAGTCAGCCAAGAAAATGGAAAAGAGAGTTGGTGCCAGGACACACCCTTGTTTAACCCTGTTTGGATGGGGAAGAACTCAGACTGGGTGTCATTGTGCAGGACACTGCCGTTCATGCCATCGTGGAGGTCAGTGGTGCCACGTGATGGTCTAAGGCCACATTGTGATTCTGGGAAGAAGTTTTTCGCCTCAGGAAGAAGTCTGTTTAGGAGGACTCGGGCGATAATCTTACCAGCTACGGACAGCATCGAGATCCTGCCGCAGTTGCCACAGTCTGGCAGGTCTCCCTTGGTCTTATAAATATTGACGATGGAGGCGTCTTTAAGAGCTTGGGGATTTCTTCCTTTTCGCATATATTCTCCAGGAGAGAGTAGAGACGGCTGGTAAGCAGAGGTCCTCAGGCTTTATGCACCTCGGCTGGGATTCCATCAGCCCCTGAGGCTTTGTTATTTTTTCATCTGTTTGATGGCAGTAGCTACCTCATCCAGGGATGAAGGATAGCTGAGATGGGTCAGCCCTGGATGTTGAGGGACCTGCAGGGTAGTCAGGACATCCACATCGGTGTTTCGGTTGAACAGTGAATGGTAGTGCTCTTTCCAGTGCTGAAAAAAGTTTTCATCGCCTTTAACTATGGAGTTACTTTCGGATGAACAGAGGACGAATGCACCACAAGTGATTGACCCATAAAATGTTTTAGTGAAATTGAAAAATTCATGCATCTTGTGCTGATCGCTACTTGTCCGTCCCCATAGGAAATTTGGGGGTATAAGGTTTTGATAATGATGAGAGGTATGATGAGCTGGATGATGGTTGTGCCTGAGTTGCTTTATGTGGTGAGGCAGGAGCGCAGGCTGTAACCACACATCTTGGCTCTCCCTTTTCTTGATCCAGTGGTGCAGGTGTTGCAACGACTGGGGAGAAGGAAAGGTGCAATGGACTGCCAATAGCCCAGTTTGTTGGATTTCACCTTAGTAGCCTGTCCATCAGGCATTGCCTTGGGTTCCCATGGTGGTCACCTCTTCCGCCTATACCGCCCTTGGGGTCTTGTTGGAGCTCTGTAAGCATGTCTGCCTGGTGCAGGGCTCCACTGCAGATTTTTCGCTCAGGGTTTACTCCCGTAGCCTTATAACTAACAAGGTTAATCCGCAAGGCAGCAGGGCAATGGTTGGTAGGCGCCAGGACGTGTACTGCCCACTGGCAGTACACAAACGAAAAACCTCAGTCAATGGTCCTGTGACAGATAAATTTCAATGGCAGGTGGGTACAGTCAGCAGGATTAGGAGGGAGGGAGTAGCAGTGGGCAGCTTCAATCCAACCTAGACGCACCCAGTTGCCAAGCTGCAAATATGAAGTGACAACTAATTGCTTGCCCGGGACACTGTATTTCAAGTTATGAGATTGTTATAAACAGGAACACCCCCACACATGCCTGCACCCATACACCCACATACGTGAACATTAGAATGTTTATAGCACTTCTCAAACCAGAATGGACGCAATTAGTTACAGTCTTCAGGAAAAACAGATGTAGGCCCATACTGTGGACTAACCAATCAGTATAACATAACATAAGAACCTTTGAAAAAACCTTGCTCTGATTGGACACTGAAAATGTCTGTTTGACAGCTAGTATGCAGTGTTAGAGAGACAAGACAGTTTAGCTGTTGAAGTGATAGAGTGTGGAGGTTATTCTGGGTGGCCCTGCGAGCATCGTACTGAGGCTCGGTAACATGTATTTTAATGTTTTCCTGTAGTCGTACAGGTGTATAGCGAGTTCTTTTTCCCCCCACGGTACCTAGTTAGAAATAGGACTATTGCATATGACTTCATATCACATCTTTGCTGAATAAATTTAACTTGGAAGATATCTCTTTCCATTTCCATTTCTAACTAATACATTAATCTAAAAAAAGGGGGTCCCCCCAGTAACAGATGGATGGTTACCAGAATATATAGTAAAGTGACCCACCTTTAATTAACTCCAGTGCAGCCCTGGCTGAATAGAGTAAGTAAACCAACAAATTATGTTATAAGATCAACATTATGTCAACATTTTATATCATAATTCAGAAATACCAATTAAGTTTACATGGTCTACAGAAAAACAGTATACTCTTGACAAAGCATCTGCAATAACATTATCTTTCCCCCTAATGTGCCTTATTTCAAGTTTTAATTCTTGTAACAGTGATGACTACCACAAAAGCCTCTGATTTCGATTTTTCATTCATTCCCCAAAATTTAATATGGTTATCACTTTAGCTACTAATAAATGCATAGCATTACTCAAATAGACATAAATTTTTCCAGGGCAAGCATAAAAGACAACAATTCCTTTTCAATAGTCAAGCAGTTCTTTTGATGTTTCTTGTGTTTTGAAGAGAGGTAGTACACAAGGTAAATAATATCGTCATTTAGTCAAGTTTGTTGCAGCACAGATACGGTTTTAGTGTCACTTTACAGCATTCTGATAGCTAACACGAAGCAATTTGCCAGGTTCCTTAAAATAATAAGAAACATGGGTCGACTCCACACTACAGCTTCCTTTACTACACTCAACAGCTATACTTAGCCTCAAATATTATTATTATTAGCTAATCTAGATAGTGGAGACTGACACCCTACCAAGCTTAGCACCCCTATCACATATCCTTGATGACTCGGTTACGGTGTTAGTGCATAAATATCAGCCAAAATAGCTGCTTTGCTGAACATGGTCACCTCACGCTCATCTAGATACAATTCTCACAGGTTTTCACACCAAGAGACTTAAACCAACGTTAAAACAATATTTCCTTATAGGCAGGAAACTCAACATACAGTATGTTTGTGGGTTCTAATTTCTTCAGGCTAAGAAATCCCTGCCAATACGCCTCCGGGTCTAAATCATAAGCTTAAGAGAATAACTTCCTTAACTTTACTATAATCTTGGCAAACATCCTTGGACAGACTAGTGAAAACTGTCTTGGCTTTCACCACAAACAGTGAACGTTGATGGGCCAACTCTCTCGAGGCCACTGCAAACTTTAAGCAATTTCCTCATATTGTAAGAAAAAATCCTCTCGATCTTTACCAGCAAAATGAAGAATTGATCTAGACTGATTGCTAACATCGAAAGTATTTGTTTCACTAGGCCTAGCTATATCTCTCAACTAAGTCCTGACTCTAACTTCCTTAATTCATGATTTCTTTGTGTTTGAGCATCTCCCCTCTGTCTCTATGTTTTAACAGACAACTCGTCCGTTTTAGTTAAGTTTATCATACAAATTTACCGTCCTGGTATGTCTACCCGATAAATCATCCGTCCTAGAGAAGCTAAATAGACAAATTAACCTTCTTGGTGAAATTAAAAAAAAAGTCTTACTGAAGTTTAACAGAAAAATTAACCGTTCAAGTAAAAAGCAAAACAAAACAGAAATTAATTTAAGATCTAGGTTAGGTTTGGGTCCAGTAGGTCGAGGTCTGGTGTATTAGAACTGGAGCCCAGCTGACCGTCACCATTTATCTTGGGTGTTGGTCTGCCCCCGCCAGCTACACGACTAACACAGGAAGAGGGGAAATGCCACCCATTAGGGGTCTCCGGTGCCGTTTGTGGCAATAGTTTCAGAAAATGTGTATTGATCACAAGACGATATTTACTTCTGCATCTATTATTATTATTATTATTATTATTATTATTATTATTATTATTATTATTATTATTATTATTATTATTTTATTATTACGACTACTACAGTTTTCTAAATTGTCAGTGTTATGAGACATGACAGGGAGCTAAGTATCGAACGGGATTATATTGCCAAAGTTATCTTCTTAATTAGCAATGAACACATGTTGAGTAAGAGGATAAACTGATCCCTCCACACCAGGAATTTTTGGAACTATTAATAAATGTTCGGGCATTAGCGAGTCCCTCTGAGTAAGTGTGAACCTAATCTTAACGTAAAAGAAGGCACTATCATCTTTTATTAAGTTAATGTCATGTGTAGAGAGAGGGCGCCTATAATCACTGACAGCTGCACACATCCATCACGACTGTCTACCAAGGTCATGGATGAAGGGCAGGAGTCACGTCATATTGTGTCATAAGCGGAGTGTACCGTTTGACACACACACACACACACACACACACACACACACACACACACACACACACACACACACACAGGCAAGCTTCTTATTGCACCACCACAAGTTAGGAATATAAGGTCTAATAATCCCTGGAAAAGCATCACGGGGCGATTCCCCAGGGAGGAGAGCTCATCGATATCAGAGGGTTGAGATATCGTACTAAAGGGATTAAGTTATTGTATTGACGGGGTTAAATCATCGTAATCAAGGGGGTTAATTCATCATTCTCAAAGGGTTAATTTATTCTCAAGGGGGTTAAATAATAATTCTCAAGGTGGTTAATTCATCATTCTCAGGGGGTTAATTCATCATTCTCAAGGGGTTAACTCATCATTCTCAAGGGGTTAACTCATCATTCTCAAGGGGTTAACTTATCATTCTCAAAGGGTTAATTTATTCGTAAGGGGTTAATTCATCATTCTCAAGGGGTTAACTCATCATTCCCAAGGGGTTAATTCATCATTCTCAAGGGGTTAACTCATCATTCTCGAGGAGTTACTCACCATTCTCACGGTGGTTAATTCATCATTCTCAAGGGATCATTCTCAAGGGGATTAACTATTCATTCTCAAGTGGTTAACTCATCATTCTCAAGGGGTTAATTCATCATTCTCAATGGATTAACTCATCATTCTCAAGGGGTTAACTCATCATTCTCAAGCGGTTAACTCGTCATTCTCAAAGGGTTAACTCATCATTCTCAAAGGGTTAACTCATCATTCTCAAGGTGGTTAACTCATCATTCTCAAGGTGGTTAACTCATCATTCTCAAGGTGGTTAACTCATCATTATCAAAGTGGTTAACTCATCATTATCAATGTGGTTAACTCATCATTCTCAAGGTGGTTAACTCATCATTCTCAAGGTGGTTAACTCATCATTCTCAAGGTGGTTAACTCATCATTATCAAAGTGGTTAACTCATCATTCTCAAGGGGTTAACTCATCATTCTCAAGGGGTTAACTTATCATTCTCAAGCGGTTAACTCGTCATTCTCAAGGTGGTTAACTCATCATTCTCAAGCGGTTAACTCGTCATTCTCAAGGGTTAACTCGTCATCCTCAAGGGGTTAACTCATCATTCTCAAGGTTCTTAACTCATCATTCTCAAGGTGGTTAACTCATCATTCTCAAGCTGTTAACTCGTCATTCTCAAGGTGGTTAACTCATCATTCTCAAGGGGTTAACTCGTCATTCTCAAGCGGTTAACTCGTCATTCTCAAGGGGTTAACTCATCATTCTCAAGGGAGTGTTGCAGGGTTTAATGTGGCCAGTTTCTAAGCCAATGGAACTTCCGTTACGAGGGTGAGGGGAAATGTACCATCTGACAGTTTCCCTTTAAAGACACTTGCAGTACTGCCGGGTTTAGGGGAGTGGCGGTCAGTTCCCAACATGAAGGAAGTGTCGTAATCAGGGGGAAAGTGGAACTGTATCATTTAACAACTCCCTTTACCGAGTATACCTTATTGGTGTGTCGTTTGAGGTGCCTAGTACTTCGGGAAGTGAGTTGCCGACCGTGGAAGGAGAGGAACTATGCCACTTATCACTTTCCCTTAATGTTTATTCATTATCTTTGACACTTTCCTTTAACGTTTATTCACTCTGACACTTTCCCTTAACGTTTATTCACTGACACTTTCCCTTAACGTTTATTCACTCTGACACTTTCCCTTAACGTTTATTCACTGACACTTTCCCTTAACGTTTATTCACTCTCTTCTGCCACTTAACAGGACAGTTAGGTTGGGGTGACCAGTGTTCTGCCCATTAAGGTGTAATTTATAGCGGGGAGTAAGGAAGTGTCTGGCAGTAGCTCCCACATCAACTACATCTCATTTTATCTCCCCAGAGGTTTATCGTCCTGTGGTATACAGTATATGGTGTTATTTACATTCACTCTTATCTTCAGTGTCCATGTGTGTGTGTGTATCTGAGCTGGTGGAAGGAGGAACACGCGTAAAGTGATAAATTGAAGAAATGTGACAGAGGGATCTAGATAATGGATCACTTTTTCTCTCTCTCGCCTTCTCTCTTTTCTTCCCTCCTCTCTTCTCCTTCCCACCCCATTCCTCTCTCTCCTTCTCTCCTTCTCTCTCGCCTGTCCTCCTCCTCTCTCACCTTCTCTCCTTCTCTCTCGCCTTCCCTCCTCCTCTCTCGCCTTCCCTCCTCCTCTCTCGCCTTCTCTCCCTTCTCTCTTTTCTTCCCTCCTCTCTTCTCCTTCCCACCCCATTCCTCTCTCTCCTTCTCTCCTTCTCTCTCGCCTGTCCTCCTCCTCTCTCACCTTCTCTCCTTCTCTCTCGCCTTCCCTCCTCCTCTCTCGCCTTCCCTCCTCCTCTCTCGCCTTCTCTCCTTCTCTCTCGCCTTCCCTCCTCCTCTCTCGCCTGCCCTCCTCCTATCTTTTCCATTCCCTCATCCTATCTCTCCCATTCCCTCCTATCTCTCCTATTCCCTCCTCCTTTCTCTCCTATTCCCTCCTCATTTCTCTCCTATTCCCTCCTCATTTCTCTCCCATTCCCTCCTCCTCTCTCCTACCCTCCTTCTCTCCCCTTCTCTCTATCACTGAGGCTCACAAGGCAGACACGTGGCTCCACCCTCCCCCCACCAACTGAGGCCCTGGTGGTGTCCCTGAGCCTGTCCCCCTGGCTGACCAACGGCGCCAGGGAAGGATCACGTTCAGACCTTGTGTCCAGGGCTGCAACACTCACTAACTTAAAAGATCTCAGGACTCACATTCCTACAAGCTTGAGCGATGACTATTCCTCGTAACTCAAGATGACAGAATGCACTTACGGTAGAAACACAAAAAATAACCTAACCCAACCCAACCTAACCAAAACTTAACTTAATCTAACCTCTGTAATCAAGAACAGATCCACAGTCTTAATTTTTGTGGTAGAAGTTATTATATGTATTTTATCTTCTATATTCAGTTACAAGAAACAAACACAAAAAAATAAAATAATAATAATAATAAAATAAAACTCAAAACACATTGAGAAGCTGAGCCCCAAGAGTGTGTTTCTGACTTACACCTTCCCGGTATAAATATTATTAACGGTAAAACATTATTTGTTCGCAGGAAGGAAGGGAACTATTTTTAAGAACCCAAGTTAAAAATGTGTTTACTGTAGTATGTCTGTATTTGTTGCTGTATTTGTTGTTGTATTTGTTGTTATAAATCTTGTTGTAGTTATTTTAATTGTTGTTATACTTTTTATTTTTCTAATTTATTGTTATTGTTGTTTTCACTGTTTTTCTGTTTCTTATCACTGTTCTTAAAAAAAAATTGTAGTTACTGTTATTGTTATTGTCGTATATGACATTTCTGTTGTGTAACTGTGATTGTAGTTGAAGACGTGGATGTTGTAGTTGTCATTGTTGTTGTTGGTACTGTTATTCTATTCATACTTGAAGAATCATCATCATCATCATCATCATCATCATTCAAGAAGAGTACTTTGGGTAGAAGGGAGGGAGGGTAGAAGGGAAGGAGAGATGGAGGGTAGAAGGGAAGGAGAGAAGGAGGGTAGAAGGGAAGGAGAGAAGGAGGGTAGAAGGGAAGGAGAGAAGGAGGGTAGAAGGGAAGGAGAGGAGGGTAGAAGGGAAGGAGAGAAGGAGGGATAGGTAGAAGGGGGAGAGGGAGGGACAGACGGAAATTGCTCAGTGGCGGGACGAGGATTCTGGGAAGTCTTGACTATGAGAGTGACCACCAGGGTTATGAGCCACCCCATCCCCACCCCTACCCCATCCCCACCCTACCACTCCCTACCCTCATCCCCACCCTCCCACTCATCCCCACCCTACCCCACCCATCCCCCTACCCATCTCACCCACCCTACCCCACCCCTCCTCCCCCATGGATGTAAAGTATACCTCATTCTTAACTCATTCGTCTTGGTTACTGTACTAACAAATTTTACACGTCAGGTTAACACGGTTGGGTTAGGTTAAAGTAGGTTAAATTACATCTGACTTACTGTAACGTATAACTTTTCATTGTTAAGTATTTTATGGGTGTGTTCGTAGCATTACTTATTTATAAATGGGTTGATTTAGTCCATTTTTCCACGAACCAATTCAATGGGTTGGAGCATGTCTCTTGGTTCTCCTTCACCCTCCACTTCCTGGCTCCTTCACTTTCTGACCCTTCATTTCCTTGACCCCCTTCACCTCCTTGGGTCACTTGCCCCCATGACCTCCCTTCAGATCCCTTCACTTCACTCCTCCTGACTTCACCTCCCTTCACTGGACTCCTTCTCCTTGACCCCCTTCACCTTTTCCTTCATCCCTCCTTCACCCTCCTTGACCTCCCTTCACCCCTTGACCCTTCCCTTCACTTGGAGCCTCCCCCTTCACTCCTCCTTGGACTTGAGTGATAACATTGAACTGACATTGTAGGAACATTAATCACACGAGTTATAATCAATCCCAACCTAACCTAACCTAACTCTAACCTATTCTGGAGTGTCAAAGGGAAATAAACATTATCTCGGGAGTGTGAGGGAGTAACACTTTTTTTTGAGGGTGAGATTTGAGGGATGGTGGAGATGAGGGAGGTGGGAGGGAGGGACGGGATGAGGGGTGGGGGAGGGGGAGGGATGAGGGAGGTGGAGGGAGGTGAGATGGAGATGAGGGAGGGAGGTGGGAGGTGACAGGGGATGAGGGGAGGGGAGGGAGGGGATGGGAGGTGGGGGAGGGGAGGGGGGGGAGGGGTGGGAGGGATGAGGAGGGAGGGAGGTGGAGGGGATGAGGGGAGGTGGAGGGGAGGAGGATGGGGAGGTGAGGGGATGAGGAGGTGGGGGAGGTGACGGGGTGAGGTGAGGAGGAGGGAGGTGGAGGTGAGGGGAGGTGGAGGGGATGAGGGAGGTGGGGGAGGTGACGGGGAGGAGAGGGAGGGGGGGGAGGAGGTGGGGAGGATGGGAGAGGGAGGTGGTGGGAGGTGACGGGGATGAGGGAGGTGGGGGTGAGGGGATGAGGGAGGTGGTGGAGTGACGGAGGTGAGGGAGGATGAGATGGAAGGCGGAGGGAGGTGACGGACATGAGGAAGGTGGTGGGAGTGACGGGGATGAGGGAGGTGGTGGGAGGCTGACGGGGATGAGGGAGGTGGTGGAAGTTGTCTTGTCTCTCTTGCTTCAGGACCCCATCATCATCTTTCCTACTATGGCGACACAAAGAGAGAGGGGTGGGGTGGGGGGGGTGGGGAGTCGAGGTCACCCTGTACTTGAGTTTTGTCTCGATGATGTTTTTGTGTCTGTCGGGGGTGGGGTGGAGATATGGGTGTGGGAGTTAGGTGTGTGTGGGTGGAGGTGTGTGGGTGGAGGCATGGGTGAAGGTGTAGATGTGGGAGTTGGGTGTGTGGGTGGGGTAGGTGGAGGTGGGAGGGTGTGTGTGGGTGGAGGTGTGGGTGGAGGTGTGAATGTGTAGGTAGAGAGTTGGTATGGGTGGGGAGGCTGAGATCAGTGTGTGGGTAGAGATGTGGGTGGGGAGTTGGGTGTGTGGGGGAGGTCTGGGTGTGTGGGTGGGGAGTTGGTATGGGTGGGGAGGTTGAGTTTGGTGTGTGGGTAGAGGTGTGGGTGGGGGAGTTAGGTGTGTGTGTGGGTGGAGGTGTGGGTGGAGGTATGGGTCTACTATGCACACAGTAGGAGTATGAGAAACAAAATGGATGAAAGCAGGGCGTTGGTATGTTCCAAAACAATCGATATAATAGCATTCACTGAAACATGGAAAAACCTAGACTCACGTGAGTTACCTGTCGAATACCAAAATGCAGGTTACAAATTATTCCATACCGATAGGCAGATTAGGAAAGGAGGCGGAGTAGCAATATATGTCAGGGAGAATCTGAAGTGTGAAATAAATAAGGAAATAAAAATTGAACTGAATAGAGATAGAATTTGGACAGAATTAATCGATGGTAGAGAAAAATTAATCGCAGGAGTAATATATAGACCTCCTAATCTTGATAGAGTTAATGAACGACTTATTTGGGATGAAATGCGCAGGGCATCCAGACATAGCAAAGTCTGTATAGTAGGCGACTTTAACTTTAGCCAAATAGATTGGATCGACCTTATAGGTAACTCAGAATCAGATAATTTTCTTGAAACAGTTCAGGGGAGGAATGAGTGGTCGCAAGGGGTGTGTGACTGGTCGCAGGGGTGTGTGAGGGGTCGCAGGGGGTGTGAGTGGTCACAGGGGGATGTGAGAGGTCCCAAGGGTGTGTGAGTGGTCGCAGGGGGGTGCGAGTGGTCACAGGGGGATGTGAAGGTCTCAGGGGGTGGTGGTCACAGACTGGTCCAGGGGGATGTGAGATCCATGGTGAGTGTGAGGGGTGTGTTCCAGGGGTGTGCGAGTGGCCTGGGATGGAGGGGTGTGAGTGGTCGGGGGTGTGTGGTGGTCAAGGGTGTGTGAGTGGTCGCAGGGGGTGTGTGGTGGTCCAGGGGTGGGTGTGGTGGTCAGGGGGTGTGTGGTGGTCTTGTGGTGGTCGCAGGGGGTGTGTGGTGGTCGCAGGGGTGGGTGTGGTGAGAGATCAAGGGTGTGGAGGTCGCAGGGGGGTGTGGGTGGTCCAGGGGGTGTGCACCAGGGGTGTGAGGGTGTGTGGTGGTCACCAGGGGTGTGTGAGTGGTCACTGGGGGTGTGTGTGCAGGGGTGGTGGGTGGTCGGGGTGTGTGGGAGTGGTCGCAGGGGTGTGTGGTGGTCAGTGGGGGGGTGGTCGGCGGGGTGGGTGCAGGGGTGTGTGGTCGCAGGGGGTGTGTGGTGGTCGCAGGGGGTGTGTGTGAGTGGTCGCAGGGGGGAGTGGTCGCAGGGGTGTGTGGAGTGGGGTCGTGGGGTCGCAGGGGGGGTGTGAGTGGTCGCAGGGGTGTGTGGTGGTCGCAGGGGTGTGTGGTGTGAGGTGTGTGTGCGCAGGTGTGGGTGGTCGCAGGGTGGGTGTGGTGGTCGCAGGGGGTGTGTGTGTGGTCATGTGTGTGGAGGGGGTGGGTGTGAGGGGTCGCAGGGGTGTGTGAGTGGTCGCAGGGGTGGGTGGAGGTGGTCCCAGGGGGGTGTGGTGTGTGAGGGGCAGGGGTCGCATAGGGGTGTGAGTGGTCGCAGGGTGGGTGTCAGTGGTCAGGGGGTGTGTGGAGTGGTCACCCAGGGGGGTGTGGTGTCGCAGGGGTGTGTGGGTCGCAGGGGGGGGGTCCAGGGGTGTGGAGGGGCGGTGTGGTGTGTGTGTGAGTGGCCCAGGGGTGTGGGAGTGGTCGCAGGGGTGTGAGTGGTCCCAGGGGGTGTGTGAGTGGTCACAGGGGTGTGTGAGTTGTCGCAGGGGGTGTGTAAAGTGGATGGGGGTGCAGGTGGTCGCAGGGGTGTGAGTGGTCGTGGTCGCAGCAGGTGTGGTGGTCGCAGGGGGTGTGTGGTCGCAGGGGTGGGTGTGGGGGTGTGTGGTCGGTGGGTGAGGGGGCAGGTGTGTGTGGCGCAGGTGTGTGAGTGGTCGCAGGGGTGTGGTGGTCGAGGGTGTGTCGCAGGTGTGGTGGTCAGGGGGTGTGGTCCGCAGTGGTGTGTGCAGGGGAGTGTGTCGCAGTGGTCGCAGTGTGTGGTGGTCGCAGGGGGTGTGTGGTGGTCGCAGTGTGTGTGGTCGCAGGGGGTGTGTGGGTGGTCACCAAGGGATGTGTGGTGGTCAGGAAGTGTGTGTCGCAGAGGGGGTGTGTGAGTGGTCGCAGGGGTGTGTGGGTGTGGGGTGTGTGGTGGTCAGGGGGTGTGTGGTGGTCCAGGGGGTGTGTGAGGTGGTCGCAGGGGGGTGTGTGAGTGGTCACGCAGGGTGTGTGGTGGTGCAGGGGGGTGTGTGGGTGCAGGGGGTGAGTGGTCGCAGGGGTGTGGTCAGGGGTCGCAGGGGGGTGTGGTGCAGGTGGTGTGCAGGGGGTGTGAGTGGTCACCCAGGGGGTGTGTGAGTGGTCATGGGTGTGTGTGTGTCGCAGGTGTGTCGCAGGGGTGTGTGAGTGGTCGCAGGTGTGGTGTGGTGGTCGCAGTGTGTGGTCACTGGGGGTGTGGTGGTCGCAGGGGTGTGGTGGTGGGTCGAGAGGGAGGGTCGCAGGGGGGAGGGTGTGTGTGAGTGGTCAGGGGTGTGTGAGTGGTCGCAGGGTGTGTGGTGTGGTCGCAGCGCAGGGGGGTGTGTGGAGTGGTCGCAGGGGGTGTGTGGTGGTCGCAGGGGGTGTGTGGTGGTCAGGGGGTGTGTGAGTGGTCGCAGGGGATGTGTGAGTGGTCGCAGGGTGTGTGGTGGTCAGGGGTGTATGGTGGTCGCAGGGGATGTGTGAGTGTACGTGTGAGTGGGTGTGAGTGGAGTGGCCGGCAGGGGGGTGTGTGGTGGCCGCAGGGGTGTGTGGTGTACGCAGGTGTGTGTGAGTGGTCGCAGGGGTGTGTGAGTGGTCATTAGACTGTCAGACGATGGACTTCTGATACACCGTAAAATATATCACAATCAATCAGGCAGTGCACCCCTGGACCTTGAACAAACCCCAGTCCAGTGAGGGACTAAGGTGTGTCAGAAAATGTGTGTGTGAGTGGTGGTGTGGGGTGGGTAGGGGGGTGTAGTGAGGGTGGTGTGGGGTGGGGGGTGGGGTGGTGTGGGTGGGTGTGGGTGGGTGGGGTGGTGGTGGTGGGGGTGTAGGTGGGGAGTGGTGTGGGTGTGGGGTGTAGGTGGGGTGGTGTGGTGGGGGTGTGGGTGTGTAGGGTGTGGGGGGTGGTGTAGTGGGTGTGGGTGTGGGGGTGTGAGGTGGGGTGGTGTGGGTGGGGTGGTGGTGGTGTGGGGGTGTGATGGGGATGTGGTGTGAGGGTGTGGTGACTGGGGTGTGGTGGGGTGGGGTGAGGTGGGGTGAGGTGGGGGTGGGTGGTGGGGTGTGGGGAATGGGTGTGGGTGGGGTGTGGTGGGGGTGGGTGGGGGTGTGGGTGGGGTGGGTGGGGTGGTGGGTGGGGGTGGGTGGTGGGTGGTGGGGGTGTGGTGGTGGTGTGGTGGTGTGTGGGTGGTGGGTGTGGGGAATTGGTGTGGGTGGGGGGTGGGCAGGTGGGGTAGGTGGGGGTGGGTGTGGTGGTGGGTGGTGGGGGGTGGTGTGGGTGGGGGTGGGGTGGTGGGTGGTGTGGTATGGGAGATGTGGGTGTAGGTGTGGAGTGGGGGTGGGGTGTGGGTGGGGTGGTGTGGGTGGGGTGGGTGTGGTGTGGATAGGTGGGGTGTGGGTGGGGTGTAGTGGGTGTAGTGTGGGGTGTGGAGGTGGGTGGTGGTGGGGTGGGTGGGTGGGGTGTAGGGGTGTGGGTGGGGTGGCGTGGTGTGGGGTGGCGTGGGTGGGGTGTGGTGGCGGGATGTGGGGGTGTAGGTGGGTGTGGTGTGGGGTGGCGGTGGGGGGGTGGTGTGGTGTGTGGTGTGGGGTGTGGATTGAAGTGGAGGTGTAGGAGGTGGGGGTGGTGTAGGTGGCGGTGGTGTAGGTGGGGGTGGTGTGGATTGAAGTGGAGGTGTAGGAGGTGGAGGTGGTGTAAGAGGTGGTGTGGGTGAGGGTGCAAGTGAGGTGAAAGTCGTGGGTGGCGGCGGTAAGGGTGTGGACTGTCGACCAACGGCCTGACAGTCACCCCCGGCCGTCAGACACACCCTAGTCGACACACCCTAGTCGACACACCCTAGTCTCTACCCTTCACAATTAATCGTTCAATACTTTGCCATAAACAACAATTTATCGGCGCGGGATGCCAGACCAGCGCCAGGAGGGGGACCACTCACAGCCAATCAGATACCGCTCTTTATCAGCCAATCATAACGTAACCATTGTCAGTCAAGTGTTCACAGTCAGCCAATAAGAACGTGGTCCTCTCAGCTAATCAAATTATAATCAGTATCATCCAATCGGAAAATGGACACTCAGCCAATCAAAGCTAAGTTCTCTCATTCACCTCATAAAAAAATTAATAATTTAGTGATTTTTTTCCTTCACTTTTGAAATCAAATGTAAATCAGTTTGTGTCATACTGAGAACATTACCCAAAACCGGTTAACGTGTCCTGTACCGCTAACAAACCGCTTATCTTCACTTCGGTTATGACCATGAAGAAGGCATCATAAATGTAATCTTTCTAATTATCTTTATAATTTCCCTCATCATCCATTACTTTTTTTTTTGGCCAAAGTCGTTATTGTTACTGTTTAGGTAATTAACAATATTTTCACTATTTTCATTATCGGGTTTATATTATTACCTTTATTAATGACGTCATTATTAGTCTCATCATTATCATTACATATCATTACTATAATTATTACTATCACTGTTATAATTGCTATCATTTTCATTATTACTACTACTGGTGCTATTACCATGATATTGGTGATTTTCATTATCAATATAGTGCTTCTTCCTCTTCTTATTCTTCTTATCATCATCATCATCATCATCATCATCATCATCATCATCACTACTACAATGCTCAACAATCTCTCTCATCTCAAGAATTCGACTCCATGTCATTTCAATCAATCAAAAAAAAAAAAATCCATCCTTCCCTCGGCCACAACTCCTTCATGCATCACCCTATTGACGACAAAAACACTGCCCGGATTAGCATGAGGTGGAGCGGGGCAGGGTGGGAGTGAGATGGGATGGGGTGTGGCGGGCAGGAGTGGGTTGGGATGGGGTGATGTGGTGGTGGGTTGGGGTAGGGTGGGGTAGAGAGTGGGAAGGGTGGGGTGGTTTGGGGTGTGGTGGGTTTGGGGTGTGGTGGGCTGGGGTGGGGTGGGGCTGTTAACCTCTCTATGGCACAAAAAGGTCAAGATCAACATGCTCTCCAAAGTTCAAGTCCCGTTTCGATGCAGTCCCAGTATCAGTGTGTGTGTGTGTGTGGTGTGTGTGTGTGTGTGTGTGTGTGTGTGTGTGTGTGTGTGTGTGTGTGTGTGTGTGTGTGTGTGTGTGTGTGTGTGTGTGTGTGTGTATTATGGTAAGCAGCCCGGCAGGTGTATAAACATATGTTGATCGTCCATGGTTGTAGAGATAAATAAATAGAGAGACATAATGGTCAAGCAGATAAGAGAAAGAGATACAGAGACAAGCAGGCAGATAAATAAGCAGGCAGACAGATATACAAGCAGGTAGATATACACAGACAGGCAGAAATATATGGAGACAGCACAGACAGGAAGAAATATACACAGACAGATACGCAGATATGCAGTTTTAAGGGCTATAAAATGTTTAAACTCTATATAAAAAACAAAGGTATCAAGTCCCGCGTGTGTGTGTGTGTGTGTGTGTGTGTGTGTGTGTGTGTGTGCGGACATTATCACCCAACTCCCGTAATGGTGAGAGTGTACGTCAGAGCAGAGCCTAACGTATGATCAGAGTCGCCAACATTCTGGAGAGTGGATTTATCGCGTTCGTCATAGAAATGTTGAAAGTTTGTTGACAGAGAGAGGACGTGACTGTGTGCTGTGTGGCGAGATCACAGCACGGTTTGATGGCTGGTGGTGTGACAAGGTGCGGTGCGGTTCTCTTCTACTCTCTCTCTCTCTCTCTCCCCTTCTATACTTTTATCTTTGTTTCCTCTCCTTTTCTCACTTACCCCCTTCTGACAACACCACGTCCGGAATTTTTGGGGGAAGACTCCATGTAACACCGAGACCAAATCGTCCATATATGTAACGTTCTTAAAAGGATTCATTTATTGAAAATGTTCGAAAATAAGTATAAAAAGAAAGAGAGAGAGAGAGATACTCGTAGAAGGGTAACTTAAATAACCTATCCGACGAGGTGTACAGTACATCAGAGAGGCATCAGCACCCAGCCACCCTAGACGACCTCTTCCTCGCGACAAGACGGAAATAACTGCAGTTTGGTTAACTTTTCTCACTTCCTAGAAGGCCAAGACCTACGTCGTCTCGTCCCAACGTGTTATTATCATCTCCCGTTGATGGCACACCAAGATTTTAATACCATCACCATCATCATCTACCATTACCATGAGCTAACGACACACCAAGATCTTCATTTCCCTGTGTTGTGAGCTGACGACACACCAAACTGTCTATGTCAATTAGGCATAAAACACATCGTTCTTTGTGTATCTAAAACTGACTTATACAAATTGGAGTATTGTGAAGGACCTCGAGAACTACAGTAAACGGCATCATGCATCCTGGGTACAAAACACAACCCGTTTTTCTGTATCTCGCTGAAAACTGTAATATATAATGTGTTGATTACAGAACTGAAACTTATACACGGGTCGTTAGTGTTCAAATTGTACCCAAAACGAAGCCTAATATGATAAAAGAAAACACCTACAAATTCTACATCTCTTAACTTGTCTCTCTGTATGACTGTCTTTATACTTCCACCCCATATGTGTAGCAACGGTATTAATCTCGGCTTGGGGCGTCCAATACCATAGTAGCATTCAACCCCTCCTCTCTCTCTCTCTCTCTCTCTCTCTCTCTCTCTCTCTCTCTCTCTCTCTCTCTCTCTCTCTCTCTCACCCTAAACCAGGTCTAGACTATCAAAGACTCGTTTGTTTGAGTTTACTCCCCTTAATGATGATAAGAAAGAATATCTAGTTACAGTAGATTCCCTGGGCGATTATGAAACCATTTTCCCTGCGAACTAAAAGGCATAGCAAATATGATCCAGTTAGATGCCGTCTTGCTTATCTCTAGTCTAGTTAGAACCCTTTTCATAAAACCAGTCAGAACCCCTGTCATATAGCCAGTTAAAACCCATATTACATAATCAGTTAAAAGCCTTCTCACATACCCAGTTAAAGGCCTTCTCACGTATCCAGTTAAAGGCTTTCTCACGTATCCACTTAAAAGCCTTGTTACATACCCAGTTAAAAGCCTTGTTACATAACCAGTTGGATATCGTCTCACATTACCAGTTAAAATTTATCTCATGTGAACAGGTGGAGGAAAAAAACAAATCCCATCATCTGAGACTGAGTAAGCAGCGCCCTACGCCTCAGCAGCAGGTGGCCAGAGTGACATGGGGAAAAAACTGCACCCCGTTATGCAAGGGAAGCTCTACACGTGCGGTGGCCAGCACAGATGTCAGGGGTGAGACTCAGGGTGTGGATCGTCCCTTGTTTTTGTTCAGTACAGGTGCTCGCTTGACCCTTGTTATTAAAATGGTGTCTAAATATTGAAAATCGGAGTATAGATATTCATTTGATTTTTTGTTTGGGAATTGGGTATTTGGGGGTGTACAGACACTCATTTGATCTTTGTTTGTAAGCTATCTACGATGAGTACAGACACTCATTTGATCTTTGTTTGTAAACTATCTGTAAACTGGCACTCATTTGATCACTGACAGGAAACTTATTCTAAATTAAATACTGACAATCGTTTGACCTTCGTTAGTGAACAGAATCCAATTACAACGCAGACACTCGCCTGACCCCTATTAAATAACTTTCGTCACAACAACAAAGGTTTTTGAGAATATCTTATTAACGATTTAGATTATATTACACACACACACACACACACACACACACACACACACACACACACACACACACACACACACACACACACACACACACACACACACACACATTTCCTGGTCCCGAGCTTACCTCTTTGAGTACGATGTCATCATACTCGAGGGATAGGTCATGATATTTAAAGGGATAACACATCGTACTCACCTGGCTAACTCATTGTACTCAGGAAGGTTGGCATCGTACTCATGAGGTTAAAATATCATACCCACTGGGATAATTCAATGTACTCAGGAAGGTTGGCATCGTACTCAAAAAATTAGGTTATATTACAAGTACTCAACTAAACTACCTCATTTTACTCAAGAAAGGTTTGCACTGTACTCAAAGGGGAAAAGGGGCATTTAATGAACAATAACAGCTTTATCGCCTTTAACTTTCCACAAAACAAGATGAAATTGACGATAGAAATTGACGATAGAAACTGACGATAAAAATTGACGATAGACACAGCGATATAAACAACACACACTGCCCAACAGGTGACACTCCCCCCCCCCCCCACCCCGCCCACCCACCCACCCCACCCACCCATCCCTTCCACCAACACGTAATTTTACTTGGCCCGACAACCCAACAAGAAGCTCAACTGAGACCCTGTCAACACACACACACACACGTTAACTCCTTCAAAACTAAATTCATTCTCTTGGAGTTTATGGAAAGTTGATCATGAACGGATAGACTAACAAACGAACGGACGAACGAACGGATAGAACGGATAGGACGGATAGGACGTATGACCATGACTTATTTACAAGAAATTTCGGTCAGGAGTATAAAAAATATTTACAGACAAAACACAAAGACGACAAAAATGAACCTGACTTCAACACTAAGGACGAAAAACGAAAAAGTAATTAGGACAAAAAAAAAAGTATATGAATCAGACTAAAATATACCAACGACTAGACATAAAAAGTTACTGAAGCAAAATATACGTAAACGACGGACGATATATTTATACACACGACTAATATATAAAAAAAAACACAACAAAATAAATGATAACCAGTGTACCACGTGGACGCGATAGAACACCCAGCCTACCTTGACGACCCGACACACACACACACACACACACACACACACACACACACACACACCACCGTTCTTACTAGTGGTATTAAGCTAGACTCTCCCCCTTCTACAAGTGGTATTACCTGTGTTAAAAGATTACAGGTGAGGGATAATACCACGAGTCCCTAATAGCCGTGAGGGTGAAAAAAAAAAATAAAAAAATAAAATAAAATAAAATAAATTAAAAAAAAATAAAAATAAAAATTAAATACAAAAATTAAATAAAAAAATAAAAGAAAAAAGTGGATAATGTAGGAAAAATATTATACACTTAAACAAACGAAAATACAATGAAAGAAATGAGATAAAAATAAAATACTTTAAGCATTAGTGAGTAAAACAGCAACATTTATATCTTACTTAAACACTGTAATTCATAACAGTGGAGGAGAGAAAATAAGACTTGATACAGAAAAGAGAGAGAGAGAGAGGGTATGAAGTTTCCCTACAAATCAGTTTAAGAGAGAGAACACACACACACACACACACACACACACACACACACACACACACACACACACACACACACACACACACACACCAACTAACGAATTACATGGAGACAGAAGTTCATTACATGGAGATTTCACTGTATATAGAAAATATTAACAATCTATCTATCTATCTATCTATCTATCTATCTATCTATGTCTTTATTACCAGAAAAAACTAGATGCATGTCGTCAGTGTATTTGGTATAGGAGGTCAAAGGTCAAGGCTAAATTGTTGTTCTCCCGCGTCAACTTTACTTGCTATATATTTTCGGGGTCAACCTCTCAAAGATCAAGGTCACGGCTGAGTGTTATAGGGTTAGTCTCTCATAGCATAAGTTTCCGAGGTCAAGAGGTCAGGGTCACCTAGCTGGGAGCGTCTCTGGGGTGGGTTGGATTCTCCTCTGGGGTGGGTTGGATTCTCTCTGGGGTGAGTTGGGAGCGTCTCTGGGGTGGGTTGGAATCTATGGGATGGGTTGGCCTCTCTGGGGTGGGTTGGCATCTCTGGGGTGGGTCGACCTCTCTCTGGGGTGGATTGGCCTCTCAGGGGTGGGTTGGCCGCTCTAGGGGGTGGGTTGGCCTCTCTCAGGGTTTGCCTCTGGGGTGGGTCGACCTATCTCTGGGGTGGGTCGACTTATCTCTGGGGTGGGTCGACCTCTCTCTGGGGTGGGTCGACCGGAACCATAAAAAGTACAGCAAGTTTTTGTCTGCGGTGAAGAATGCGGATGAGCTACCCTAGAGTACGACCACTTGGGTCCTTGAGTACGATGACTTACCTCTTGGACCAAAATGAGTACAGGGACTTGAAACTCTCAAGAACGGTGACTTAACCCTATGAGTAAGATGTTTTAACCTCCTGAGTACAATACCCTAACCTCTTGAGTAAGATTTCATCCCATTGAGTACGATATCTTAGCCAGTGGAGTAAGCTGATCGAACCCCTTGAGTAAGATACCTAATCCCTTGAATACGATACCTGATCCCTTGAGTACGAATCAAACCCCTTGAGTACGATACCTTAATCCCAGAAGTAAGATGACAGTCCCTTTAGTGCGATGATCAAATCCCTTGAGTACGATATCAATCCCTTGAGTACGATACCTTAACCCCTGAAGTAAGATGATCGAACCCCTTGAATACGATTCCTTAACCCCAGTAGTAAGATGACTTAATCCCTTGAGTACGATAACCTAACCCCTTGAGTACGAATCAAACCCCTTGAGTACAGTACCTTAATCCCAGAAGTAAGATGACTTGATCCCTTTAGCGCGATGATCAAATCCCTTGAGTACGATAACCTAATCCCTTGAGTACGATACCTCAATCCTTGGAGTACGATGATCAAACCCCTTGAGTATGATAACTTAATCCCTTGAGTACAGTACCTTAACCCCTTGAGTACGATACCTTAACCCCCAGAAGTAAGATGACTTAATCCCTTGAGTTCGATGATCAAAACCCCGAGGTACGATAACTTAATCCCTTGAGTACAGTACCTTAACCCCTTGAGTACGATACCTTAACCCCAGAAGTAAGATGACTTAATCCCTTGAGTACGATAATCAATCCCCTTGAGTACAATACCTCAATCCTTGGAGTAAGATTATTTAACCCCCTGAGAGCGAACACACACACTGATAAATGATGACATAATGGCCAGTCATGGTTCTCGAGGGACGACACCATGTGCCACCACAAGGACGCTCACTTAGGTATTACCATAAATGAATACGGTATTGGCAAGCCTGGATGATGTTCCTCGACTTACTTCCACAAACAAACACTGACTGACCCACTGACTGATCCGCTGACTGATCCTGGGCCGGCCCACTGACTGACCCACAAACATGCAAAACAAAACAAAATATCTTAAGAACAAAATAAACCTTGCCATTCAAATAAATAAATAAATAAAAATATATCCCAAAACGGAAAAAATAATCCCCCACCCAAAAAACACAAATTATCAATAAAAAAAATCCGTATCTATACATAAGAATGCGTATTTTCTCCCGTCAAATTATTAGAAGTAAAGAATTATCTAAGACATTATTCAACACAAAAACACTATCTTTGACACGTGACCCCCCTCTTTGACACGTGACCCCCCTCTTTGACACGTGACCCCCTCTTTGACACGTGACCCCCCTCTTTGACGTGACCCCCCCTCTTTGGCCATGGAACCCCCTCTTTGACACGTGACCCCCCTCTTTGACACTGACCCCCTCTTTGACACGTGACCCCCCCTCTTTGACACGTGACCCCCCCTCTTTGACACGTGACCCCCTCTTTGACACGTGACCCCAATATATATGATGAGTTAATATTTACTTATAATATTAATCACCATAAAACTATTACTCCAAGGTATTAAATTAACATAAACGTAAATAATTAATGCAAGAGACAATTCTTCCTCGTCTTCTCTTTTTCTTATTTTTATCATTATTATATAAACATTACATCAGTCAGTTTACTTCAGAAATAACAACAACGAGTCTTACCGTAAGTGACGCTGCTCTCCGTCTCAACACAACTGTAAAAAGAGAAAAGAACAATTTAATTCCTTATCCCGGAGGTCAAATGAGCCCTAGTCCTGTAGCTTTCAAGATTGGGTTCCATTAGGACTGAGTACCAATAGAACGAGTGAGTATCATTAGGACTGAGTACCAATAGAACGAGTGAGTACCATTAGGACTGAGTACCAATAGAACGAGTGAGTACCATTAGGACTGAGTACCAATAGAACGAGTGAGCACCATTAGGACTGAGCACCGTTCCTAACGACTAGATCAGACTGTAACTTGTCTGACCGGTCACCCATAACTCAGGTGATTTACGGAGTGGGGGGGTGGAGGGGGTGGTGTGGTTGGGGGTGGAGGGGGTAGGTAGTCAACATTCCCTCCCTCCTGCGTCTTAACACACCTGTCCGTGCTGTGACCTATGACACACCAGGACCTATGGGGACTCAGCGACACTATGGGCTGATAGGACCATGACACTAAGGGCTGATGGGGGACTACGACACTAAGGGCTGATAGGGACTACGAGCACACTGAGGGCTCATTGGGACCACGAACGCACTAAGGGCTGATAGGGACCACGAACACACTGGAGGGTTCAGGAGACTACGAAAACACTAAGGGCTGATAGGGTGCTACAACACACTAAGGGCTGATGGGGATTACGACACTAAGGGCTGATAGGGACTACGACACTAAGGGCTAATGGGGACTACGACACTAAGGGCTGATAGGGACTACGAGCACACTGAGGGCTCATTGGGACTACGAACGCACTAAGGGCTGATAGGGACTACGAACACACTAAGAACTGATGGGGACTACGAACACACTAAGAGCTGATAGGGGCTACGAGCACACTGAGGGCTCATTGGGACTACGAACACACTAAGGGCTAATAGGGACTATGAACACACTAAGGGCTGATAAGAACTACGAACACACTAAGAGCTGATAGGGGCTACGAACACACTAAGGGCTCATGGGGACTACGAACACACTAAGGGCTCATGGGGACTACGAACACACTAAGGGATAACAAGATCAACAGGACACATCAGAGGTCAATATGAACGCTCAGTATGTAAATTTACACCAATAACCTGCAATTTCCAGCCAACTCTACACGTGCTAATAACCATACTGACATTTTCAATTGATTCACCTAAGGATTTTTTCCCAATTGCAGAACTGTGTTGGAGGGGGGGGGGATTATTTTACCTGTGATTGGGGAAATATTAATTAAGGTAATAAGCCAGGTAGAGTGTGATCTTCAAACAGGAGTACAATAATAAAAACAATAATCACAAAGTAATAATACAAACATGAAGAGAAAGAAGAGAGAGGTAATGCAACTACTACTACCATTACTATTACTACTATTTACTATTACTATTACAGTATTGTTATTACTACTACTACTACTATTATTATTATTACTACTACTACTACTACCATCACCACCACTAATAATAATAATATAAGTAGCAGCAATAATAATTAAAAAAAAATAATGATAATAACAGCAGTAGCAGTAACAACAACACCCCCTGAAGGTCACTTGAGGACTGCCTGTGACTCATTCAGGGTCACACAACACTACAAACACAAACACTGGTTTCCTCTACAGCTGTCGGCTATGAACCACGTATACTCAATAACAACAAACAGTATTAAACTTTTATATCTGCTGTGGTCTGAAGGGAGATTAAAAAGCACAAAAGACACAAAACAATATCCAAGGAATCATTACCATATTAAATGTTAGTATCTGTGGAATGAATTTGCATGACTTGATAAGCAATGATTTTAAAACAAAAATGTGTGAAGTTTAAACACAAGTAGTGGCGGTGTTTACACTGTGGAGGAGGAGGAGGAGGAGGCTTGTGCACGAGGCCTTGACTGACACACACACACACACACATAGCTGATCCTCTGTTGTGGGGAGCCTAGCGTCCTGGGGGCTCCTCTCATTCTCAAAGGCTCTCACGTTGAACATTCCTTGTAACTGAAACTCCAAGAATGCACCTAACTGCCTTGACTAACTCAACACACCAAAAATATAAACTAAAATGACATCAAATATTAAACCGAGGCTGTACTATACTTACAACAATATATCTTCAATTTAACACAAGGGCAGAAGCAATGATCAATCCCGTCCCTATAGCAACTTGGGTCCGCATTCTTTAAGGGTTCGTTTGCTCTCTTCTTTTTTTTTTTTTACGCCTCCACCTGGAGATCTAAGAACGAAATAATTGGATCACCTAAGCAACGTCTCGAAATAGGATTCTCAAAAAGCTTCTTGTGTTTATATTTACGTCCTAATTAGAGATGTATAAGAACGGATTTAACATGGTTCAACAGAGCATCATCAACATTGTCTAAAACACTGTCGTAATAAGTGGCGTTTTTTTCTTTTTCATTTACAATTTAGTGAGAGGAATAGCATATTATCCTTAGAGAGACTATGCACCTTCCACTCCTCATATATTGGCCTCTTCCTAGCAGCCTGGCCCTCTTACTAACCTCCTGGCGTCTTCCTAGCCTCCAGGCCTCTTTCTAACCTCCTGCCCTCTCCGTTACCTCTTCTTATCCTCCTGGCCTCATCCTAGCCTCCTGACCTCTCCCTTTGACCTCTTCCTAACCTCTCCCTATCAAATTGGCTTCTGCCTAGCACCCTTTCATCCTCCTATCACCTTCAAATCTTCCCTAACACCTCCAAATCTTCCCTAGCACCAGTAAACCTCACCCCTAGACACACCAGGTTATTGCTATTTGCACACGACAGCGATGCGCCAAGTTAACACAGTGTCTTTTTTTTCGTAGGACGAGCACAACACGCCTGGGAGGATGCACAAGTCAGGATGAACAACAAGTTAAACAACAACTTGGGTGATAAAGTGAGCGAGTTTACTGGCGAGAGGTTGAGTGTGTGTGTGTGTGTGTGTGTGTGTGTGTGTGTGTGTGTGTGTGTGTGTGTGTGTGTGTGTGTGTGTGTGTGTGTGTGTGTGTGTGCTAGTTTGGTGGTTAGACGTGGTAAAGTGTAGGAGAGAATGAGGTTAGGTGATATTGTTGTTGTAATGTGGTGTGAGTGTGATGAGGTACACACAGCCCCAAGACTGGAGGATACACACACACACACACACACACACACACACGCACTTACATACACACTACACCCCACCACACACACACACACACACACACACACACACACACACACACACACACACACACACACACACACACCACACACACACACTACCACACACACACCCACTCACCCCCCCCATAACACCGGCAACCTCCACACCCACCCAACAAGAACTTAGGAATCCAGAAGATAATCCTCTCGCTGTCTGACCGATCAAGATTCTCACACACACTTACGATATTTCCTCATCAATAACAGTAAAAATTAACTTGATCATCGGATTCTCAAATTATTTCTACGATATATTTTTTTTTGTCGTAAATAGCAAAATTCAATTAATGACAGGATTCTTAAAGGTTAGTAGGGTAGCTTTTGCTTGTTAATCCGTGAAATACCTTAACTTGTCTGCTGTAACACCATGAGCCAAGATTCTAGAAGATTCCTAAATAGGGATAAAAAAAAAGGTATCTAATTAAGGTAGAGTTTCAGAGGAAATTTTAACACTACCTTGATCGTTCCTTATATAAAGTGTCAGTTATAAGCGTCCACGTACCTTACGGTAATTTGATGTCGTGTTTTGGTTAGTTGCATCACCAAACACCACCTTATTTTTTATCTATTTATTTATTTATTTTTGGATTAATTTTAATTTCAAAAAACAATGTCGGGGGATCAGATTAAAAAATAAATAAACTGTGGTGGATCAATCAAATATACAACTGTTATTTAACGTGGAATTCATTTTATTGCGGGTGTTTTAATATAGTACTGCCGACATCCAGTAAACATAGCTCTATACTCTCACCAGGCTCTTCATAACACTTAAAAGTTGGTTTAATAATACTGTACTAAAATCGAAGTTTAGTTGTATTATATTTCTTTTAAATTTATGTCGGCGAGTCAGTAAACCAAAATAAAAAATATTTGACCTAATTATCATTTAAAAAAAATATGATTAAACTATTGGTTATATTTTTACAAGAAATATAAAGAATAATAATGTTAATAATTAAAATAATTATAAAAAAAAATAAAAACAACAATAATAACAATGACCATAATAATAAATAATAACAACAACAACAATAACAATAATAAATAAAATAATAACAACAACAACAATAACAACACTAATAACAAATAAACAAAAAAATAAACCTCCCATAACAAATACAAATTAAAAACCCTAACTTCTTGCCTCAGATCCAGTCACAGTGACACTTGGCCATCACCGGTACACAGATCCATAAAACATAAATTATAATATTTTACCAGAAGACAAGGTTCCATCACATGCCGACAACATACAAATGACAACGTTTATGAATGATAAGTGGACACAGCTGACAGATATATTGTATGTGATTTGGACTGAACAAAGGAGCGGATTCTGAAAGTCATGTGGGTTGAGAAGGCATGTAGGTTTATTCAGGTAGATAGACATGTAGGTTTATTCAGGTAGATAGACATGTAGGTTTATTTAGGTAGATAGACAAGTAGGTTTATTTAAGTAGACAGGCATGTAGGTTTATTTTTGGGTAGACAGGCATGTAGGTTTATTTTTGGGTAGATAGACATGTAGGTTTATTCAGATAGACAGACATACAGGCTTACGGGTAGTCTTGACATACTCCTGAGGTGATTTTAATGCCATACAGGGACTAATTGCCTTATCTGCCCTAACACACAGCCTAATAATCCTTACATACAAACCTTTTCCTTCATCTGCTGGTACAACCTTTTATTGACAGTCATTACCATACACCCTTAAGTGGCCACGAAACACGATAATTTGGTGACAGACATACAATCACAAATCCTTAATTGGTTAATAAAAAATTTTAACACACAGGAAAACCTACTTTCTCCAGACAGACAGATAATAGCTATAGAGAGGCTCGGTGGTCGACTCTGTCAGGGCGGAGACTCGTAACAAGAGGCTCACGGTAGAAAGAACAAAAAAAATCAGAGTGGCAGGGAAGGACGAGGAAGAATGTAGCAAAAACTGGCCTAAAATGTGCCACATCAGCGAGGTGAGGGAGGGAGTGGGGGGAGGAGAAGGGGGGGAAGGTGGGGGAGGGGAGGGAAGGTAGAGAGGGGAGGTGGTGGGGAGGGAGGGAGGGGTGGAGGGAAGGATTAACATATGACGTTGGAGGTGGGTGGAGGAGCCGAGGTTTGGATACAGGTGTAGAAGCAGGGGTTAAGGAAGGTGGATGATGGTGGATGGCGGGTGAGGGGTGGAAGATGGCGGGTGAGGGGTGGAAGATGGCGGGTGAGGGGTGAAATAAAGGGGAACTAAAGCCATAATAAAGTTAAAATCTATCAAATTCAGGCCACAGAAGTACTCATCATTGGCCAGTAAAATATAATGACTGTGAGTACTTGTGAGTCATTTGGATTCAGTATAAACACCTTTAACTCACCTGGGCTCATTATAATTATCTATAACTCACCTGGGCTCATTATAATTACCTATAACTCACCTGGGCTCACTATAATTACCTATAACTCACCTGGGCTCATTATAATTACCTATAACTCACCTGGGCTCATTATAATTACCTGTAACTCACCTGGGCTCACTATAATTACCTATAACTCACCTGGGCTCATTATAATTACCTATAACTCACCTGGGCTCATTATAATTACCTATAACTCACCTGGGCTCATTATAATTACCTGTAACTCACCTGGGCTCACTATAATTACCTATAACTCACCTGGGCTCATTATAATTACCTATAACTCACCTGGGCTCATTATAATTATCTATAACTCACCTGGGCTCATTATAATTACCTATAACTCACCTGGGCTCACTATAATTACCTATAACTCACCTGGGCTCATTATAATTTCCTATAACTCACCTGGGCTCATTATAATTTCCTATAACTCACCTGGGCTCATTATAATTACCTATAACTCACCTGGGGCCCCATGATACCTATGAGTCACCTGGGGGTCTCTTTATGATCACCTATGAGTCAGCCTGGGGCCATTATGATCACCTATGAGTCACCTGGGGCCATTATGATCACCTATGAGTCACCTGGGGGCCATTATGATCACCTGCGAGTCACCTGGGGCCATTATGATCACCATGAGCTACCTGGGGCCCTTATGATCACCTATGAGTCACCCAAGCCATCACATGATCACCTATGAGTCACTCAGGCTATTATGAGATCACCTATGAGTCACCTGAGGCCATTATGATCACCTATGAGTCACCTAAATATTATGATCACCTATGAAAAGTCATCAGCTATTATGATCACCTATGAGTCACCTGAGGCCATTATGATCACTTCCATGAGTCAACGGGCCACATTATGATCACTCTGCGAGTCACCTTAAATATTATGATCACCTATGAGTCACCCAGCTAATATGATCACCTATGAGTCACCTGGGGGCCATTATAAACAATAAGACGGAGAGCTGACTTGACCTGACCCAACTCAAATACCCAGATCCAACCAAGCACTTTCTCTCTGCTTAATCTTTGTAGAGACGACCACCAAGAGGACGACCAGAACAAGTACGACCACACTAATACACCACCATCATCACTACCGAGGGAGAGGCAGAAGAAGATATACTCACAGCTTCCCCAGAGATTAGTATCAGAAGGACAGTACCAGGTGCCCTACAGAGTATAATAACAGTTGACCTGACCACTTAACAGACACGTATAGTAATTACTGAAAGAGAAAGTTCGGCATGTAGCTCTACGAGTCAACCTCAACGGGAAAGTCAGGTATTATCTTCACTACACCTTATTATTAAGTTATTAACCTGTGAATTTTTAGAAGACTCGGTGAAACTTAGTAACAACAGGGCTCAAGGTAAGAATCGTTTATTACTCGATAGAATTCACTTATTTACGTTATAATGGTCGAAAATATATCATTAACCCCCTTGAAGATGATGTTTTAACTCTCTTGAGTACAATTTTACCGTACTTAAGCAAACTTATCATCTTACTCAAATAAACTTCTCATCGTATTCAAGTAAATTTCTCATCGTACTCAAATAAACATCTCATCGTACTCAAATAAACATCTCATCGTACTCAAATCAAATAACCTTCGTAATCAAGAGGGACTAAAGAGTCTCAATAATTATAGCTGAACAGTTTACAAGTCAGCAGAATCCAGGAACTGTATATCAAGTAGGTGACAAACACACCATCATGAGGTTAAGTCAACAAAGGAACCATTTCCCAGGCTGGCAGGAAACAAGGACCTGCTGTAAACCGTGTGGATAAGAACATAAGAACATAAGAAAATAAGGAGTCTGCAATAGGCCGGTTAGCCTGTGCATGGCAGCTCCTGTCGAGAGTTACTACCATTCTATTATCCATGAATCTATCTAGCCTCCTTTTGAATCTTTCCAACGTTCCAGCACTTACTACAAAGTTGCTAAGCTTGTTCCACTCGTCCACCACCCTATTTGTGAACCAGTTTCTTCCTATATCCCTCCTAAACCTAAACTTATCCAACTTAAATCCGTTGTTCCGAGTCCTATCCTGCTCGGATATTATAAGAACTTTATATATATCACCTTTATTGATTCCTTTCACCCACTTAAATACTTCTATCATATCTCCCCGCACTCTTCGTCTTTCTAGGGAATGCAAGTTTAGTTTCTTTAACCTATCCTGATATGGAAGGTTTCTAAGTCCCGGAATCATTTTCGTCATTCTTCGCTGCACCGACTCTAGTGAATTGATATCCATTTTATAATAAGGGCACCAAAACTGAACCGCATAATCGAGGTGCGGCCTGACTAGCGCAAGATATAGTTGCAATAAGACCTCTGCACTCTTATTACTTACACTTCTAGATATAAAAACCCAATACTCTGTTTGCCTTATTTCGAACATTAACGCACTGTTTTCTAGGCCGTAGGTCCGGGCTTACAAGTACCCCTAGGTCTCTTTCACAAGTCGACTTCTCTAGGTTGATGTTGTTAAGGCTGTACGTATACATTGACAGTATTTGTTCTTCCAATATTAAGTACGCTGCACTTGCTGGTGTTGAATTTCATTTGCCATTTTTCAGACCACCCATGCAGTTTATTTAGATCCTCCTGTAGTGCATTTGCATCCTGCCCTGAATTAATCTGCCGCCCTATTTTGGTGTCATCCGCAAACTTGCTTATGTCACTGCTGATCCCAGTATCTAGATCGTTTATGTAGATTATGAACAAGAGTGGGCCTAGTACTGACCCCTGCGGAACCCCACTGGTTACACAGCCCCACTCAGATTTAACACCATCTACGCTGACCCTCTGCGTTCTATCGGTGAGTCATGATTTTATCCAATTTAAAACTTTCCCCTCGATACCATGAGCCTTAACTTTTCTCAGAAGCCTCTGACTCGGTACTCTGTCAAATGCTTTGCTAAAGTCTAAGTAAATAACATCGTAATTTTCGTCATTATCTACTACCTCGAAGACTTTCCTAAAAAACGTTAGCAGATTTGTTAGACAAGATTTTCCCTTTGTAAACCCATGTTGAGAGTCGTAGATTAATTTGTTTTTCTCTAAATGCGATCGGATGCTATCTGCTACAATTGATTCAAGAAATTTCCCCACTACTGACGTCAAACTGATCAGCCGGTAATTTGACGCTGATGTTCTGTCACCCTTTTTGAATATGGGTACTACATTTGCCTGTTTCCACAAGTCTGGCACAACTCCCGTGTCTAATGATTTTGTACCCCCAGAGTGTTACCCCAATACCACGAAGTCATTAAGGGATCACATTAGAGGGTTCAAACTTGGCACGACACAACATACATATACATACACAACATACATATACATACATACACACAAACAACACTACAGTACTAAGTTTAAACTCCCAAACACGACTACTTAGCAGGGATTATTGTGATAAAAAATAAAATAAATAAATAAATAAAAATCATAAGAGAAGAACCATATAACTAACAATAACTTCCCCCACCAAATAATAAATAATAATAAGATCCATTCAGAGCACCAGGCATTATTTTACAAGTCACCACAACCACTTAGGTGAAGAAAAAAATTTACGTGAAAAGAAATTCGACCTCTTAGCAATACCCTAAAATGAACGGAATCTTTTACGAGCAATAAATCTACCAGTGAATTAATATATAAACACCAGGATTAAAAGTCACTCTAAGCCATTAATTTAAGCATGGAAGA